>NC_133657.1:196051033-196273969 GCF_009905375.1 Apium graveolens
GCAATTCTACAAAGTACTTCAAACGAATAGCATCCTTTCTTATCTGGAATACCCTCACATCTGTCATGAAGTATAGCATGATATCTTCTTTTAACACAGAGTGGTAGACCATTTGTACAGACTCCAATTGATTTAGTCTTTCTGGAGTTGACCCTACTCCTGGTTCAGAAAGAGATGTAGGATCTAAGGTAGAGTTGTTTACTCTTCTCTCATCAGCATTACCCTGTCCTTTTTTATCTCTAGCTTTCTTCCCTTGAAGCAATCTACCCTTAAAAACATTTGTTAAAGTCTTCATTGGTTGAGCAGACTGTTGAGCTTTAGTAAACCCAGGTAGTAGAATTTTTGAAGGTTTAACATGAGCAATGTCAGAGGTTTTCTTTCCTTTATCTTCTGATATCAAGCCAACTTGAGCTCTGTCAGAGGTTGCTTGCTTCATTGTCATATCAGAATATAAAATGTCTTGATCTTGAACAACATGAGCTTTGTCAGAGGTTGTTTGAATATTCTTCTTCTTCTTCAAAATCAGACTAGTATCTTCATCAGATTTTACTTCCAGATCCATGATTGGCAGATAGATTTTTACGGAATCATCAACTTTAGCTTTGCCCTTGAACCTTGGATCTACCTCTACTTGTGATTTGACTTTGGATTCAAATTTGGTTGCCTCAAAGTTTGTCTTCTCTTTAATCACAATGCCCTTAGGCTTTGGAGGTTTCTTTGCACTAATAGAAGCTTTAGACTTGGATTTGACATTTTCTGCTTTAAGTCTGGATTCTTCTTCCTTCATACTTTCAAAGTCCATTCCTGGATTATCTTTGAGAAATAGTCTTTTTGAAATTTCTTCATCCAGCTTCTGTATCTTGGGGTCTTGATAGTAGACTGTTGTTTCCTTCCCCTTGAGCTTCAGTGTCTGTATAAACTTCTGTGATTCTTGACTTTCACCCTGTATAAGAACATCAGGCTTAGTCAGAACTTGCTTATCAGAACTTATTCTTCTATCAGCATCAGAGCTTGATCTCTGTGTAGAAGTTCCTGCTTTGCCAGATGAAGAGCCTTTGCCTTGACCATGACCTCTACCCTTTTCAGAGTTTCCCTGGTCATCATTTCCATCATCCTTTTTCTTCAGTGCTAAATCAGTAGAGCATTTGGACTTAACCACCTTCTCCCCCTTTTTGGCATCATCAGGTAGTAGGAGAGAGAGAAGTAGTTCCACTGAAGATTGGAATTCTTTTAGTTGAATTTGTTGAGAAGCTTGATTCTTTAGTACTTCAGCAATCTGAGCTTGCTGTTTCTCCTGAGCTTTCTCAATAGCCTCAACTTTGTTAAAGGCAGGCTTGAAAAATCTGTTCTTATCCAGTATAAAGTTTATGTCTTTCTGAATCAGTGTTTCTTGAATTTTGTTCACCTTGGTTTGAGTTATTGAGTGTTGGCCTTGAAGGTTCCTGGTACTCAATGCAGTAACTCTGAGCTGTGCTTTGAAGTCATCATTCACCAGCATCTCATCATCTTTATCCAGGTGCTTAGCAAGAATATTTGAAGTAGGAACAAAATCAACTTTGTTCCACTCCTTGATCCATTCCTTTCCTCTGTTAGTTTCACTCCAAGGTACTGGTGCATCCTCTCTCACAATTTTTTTTCCATGTTTTATACTGGTGCCAAGTTTAAATAAAGAAGTTTTTTAAATGTGGAATAATTTTTTTTAAAAAAATATGTCACTATAAATATTTTATAAAAATAAAATTTATTTTTTGCAAAGATACTATATGCTACTTTGGTTTTGCTACCAATAGTTGTGACTGAAACAACAAAAAAAGTTAGTCTGAATGCAACATTAAAATTTAGTAATTATAATCGTATATTAGTATTTGGTTAATAATAAATTAAATCAAATTATGAGTAAATATTTATATCAAAATTTAGTAATTATAATAGTATACTCGTATTTGGTCACATAAGAAGTTCGTATACATATAATTCGATATAATTCGATTTATGAGTAAATATTGATAAAATATAGTTAAATCTTACGTACTCTAAATTTAGTTGATAATGTATAATTTATTTTGTCAACCACTCTTACCAATTAACATCGAAGATATTATTAAAAATTTGATGCAGCGAAATAATGTTAAATTGTAATTATTTGAATATTATTAATTTATTATTTACATTTTTTTTTATTTTAATACGATATATTACTAAAATAAAATAACTATTTATTAATTATGGTTTAATAAAAATTAGCTATTAACGGATAGAGAATTTAATATATTACAATAATGAGGATTTTAATACAAAAATAAATAGAATGAGTGTTAAAATGTTATTTTACATCTCAAGAATATAACATTTATTTTATCTGAATAAATTACCACATCAAATTCCTCTATTATATATATAATAATGATGAAGTCTTAAATACAACTATATATAACTTTAATTATTAAAAAAAAGTTACATTTGAACATATATTTTCTCAAGAGACTCTACACGTCTCTTTAGAGTCTCCAGCCAGAGCAACTCTTCACAATTTATGTTCTAGATTTTTCTTTTGACAGAAACATTCAACAAAAATAAATTACAAAAAAGCAGGCATGTCCAGCAACATACAATGCATGACATGGAATATCCCAGAACCAGCACCTACATTCTCTAAAACTTAAAAGAAAGTTTAGCAAGAGTGTGTTACTACATTTGCCACTATAATAAAAACCTAGACAACCAACATTCCTGCACAACTCCTGAATATCCATGACAATGCCATCCAATTCACTGCATATATCCTCTTTTGTTGATATAGCATCAAGGCATTAGTGCAATCAGATTCTAGCCAAAATCTCTGAAGCCAACCAGGAGAGCAAACTTAAGTCCCCTTTGATGGCTAAAATTTCAGCAGCAAAAGGGCTAAAAGACAGATAAGAAAATGATGTCTTAGCTGCCATCACTTTCCCTCTATAGTCTCTAATCACAACACCATGTCCAGAACCAGAATTTTCCATCCTTGCGGCTGCATCAACATTAATCTTTAAGCAGCTATTTTCAGGAGGTTTCCATTTCACTTCCTGTCTGTCAATAGGTTTCCAAGATTACAATGAACGTGTAACAACTTTCAAGTATTTGAACATCTTTCAGTTTCTCCCATCTGATAAAAAACAAGCACTATCTAGGTAAAAAATCGTGTAGCACACATCAATGATCACATCTTTAATCCTTATACTCTAGGTTTCGTAAAGTAGATGAACCCCAACAGTGTTTACACCTTTATCAGCTGTTAATTCAATTGCATTATCGTTGTCTGTGACCGAGAACGTTGATTTGGGCACTATCACCATCATCAACCAATCATATCCTTCTGATCGAGGAACATCAAAGCGAGAACTCCATATAAAACCAGTTCTAGTATTCTTTAAAGAACAACCAAATCCAACACATGAAAGATTTGGATCGCTAAAACAAAGAATGATGCCCATGAAATTGTGTGACTCATTTGGCAACAACTCTGCATGCACTTTTGACTCTTGAGTATTCATTCGACCAATCTGTTGACTCTGAGTGCTCACTTGTCCAATACGGTGATTCAAGAATCCAATCAGACCATCGAGGACGCCTTTTTAGAGCTTGTGACTCTGAGTATTCACCATTTGGTGATTCATCTATACAATCAGACCACCATAGGCGACTTGTCTGATTTAGATATTCTGATACGAAAATATTGATTTGATGCCCAAATTTCGAATACACCTGTAATCCAAAAAAACATTTAATACATTTCACAATTTTCATTTTCTGTTTTTGGTTGCATCTAGTTGTATTCCATTGCAAAATCACATTCTTTTTTGTTGTATCTAGTTGCATATAGTTGCAAAATAGTATATTTGCAAATAAAATTTTAAGGAAAACGCGTTTTTGCAAAAAAAAGAGAAAAAAATTAATATAAGTATTTTTTGAAAAAACTTCTATATTTTTTTCACTTGACAAGTAAAGTTGAAGAGTTAAGAGATGAGCCAACCTTAAAAAATTGTTTAATGAGATGCTTGTTTACCAGACCCGTGCAACCTCTCAAATCAAGCTTTCTAATAGAAATGAGATCCTCCAGGCCTGGAGCACATGTCAAACCACTACCATTTCCAAGGTTTAAATCTTCTAAGTGTTTCAAACTGGATAGATTTGGCAATCTTTTCAGAGAGTAACAATGATTTGCATCTATCCTTTTCAGATTAGGAGGAAGTTTCCGTACGAAAAGAAGATCATTACAACAACTAATATCAAGCTTCGTTAGGTTTGACAACTGACTAAAACCAGATGGAAGAGTTGTAAGGTTATCATTATACCTTAGATCCAACTCCAAAAGCTTAGAAAGATATCCGATCGAATCAGGTAACTTGGAAACACTTAGGCTCTGAGCACTGAGCTTTGTTAGCGATTCAATGTTGCCCAGTTGTATAGGCAAAGACTTCAGACCACCGCAATTATTAATTTTTAGAACTTTCAATGCTCTCAAGTTGCAGATGGTGTCAAGACTTCTTAGCCTTTTACAACCATTCAGATTTAGGAAATTAAGCCTCGCCAAACTTCCAATTGACATGTGAACCTCCTCCAAGCTTTCACAATACTCCAGATGTAAAGTCTCAAGACAAGGTAATATTGTGAAATCTGGAGTTGTAGTTAAATGTTGGGAATGTGACATGTTTAAAGTCTTTAACTTCTCAAAAACTTGTGACACCTATAACAATGAGTCCAAATGGGAAAATCAATCAGATTTTTTTACACAATTTATCAAATTTATGCAAGGAAAAGACTAGAAGTACCTACAGTGTTTAGGTGCCACATTCTTTTCATATTGCTCTGCGGCAACTTAAGTATAACAATTTTTTCTGGGCAAAAATCAAAAGGTAAACACTCTAAAGGACAACGGTGCCAAACGAGCACCCTCAGATCTTCAAATATACGTTCAAAGCTTCCAGTTATGTTGACCTCTTCAAGGTGAAGAAATCTTAATTTACTCATTTTTTTGAAGGTTTTTGTAGTGAATGATAATCCATTAGGTGCATCCTTGCTGTAAAGTTTGTGAGGGATTATACCTTCAATTGATTCTGTTCCCTGGCCCAAACACACAGACATTACCAATTATGTGAATCTATAAACATACACGTACACTCATAAAAGTCATATATAACAATTATGTGAATCTTCGACCATTACCTAACATATTTAATAAATTTACCTTGTGATTCTTTAAAACATCCTTTATATCTTCTGGTAACCACAACCTAGTATATTTTCCAGGCTCATCATAAGCCTTGTTACGCGCAACATTCCTTCCCATGTCCCGAAGCAGATCATGCATCTCCAGCTCTTCTTCATCCACCGTTAGTAGACATCTTTTCTTTAGAATGTCCATTTTATCATCTATATGAGAATAATAAGTTCCCAATACCTCAACTGCCTCTTCTATATTCCAGCCGACAAAAAAACAAGCAATGTCAATGAATATTTTTTTAAGCATACGATCATACAATTCTAAAGCATCCAAGCTAATTAAAAGTTTTTGCTCAATAGTGCTATTGGGATATTGCTGCAAAGTCTCGATGTAAGATTTCCATCCTCCCTCCTTTTTAGTCGATAAATATGATCCAAATATCTTGAGAGCCAAAGGAAGCCCACCAGCAAGACCTAAAATGTCTTCGGACAAGGCCAAAAGATTTTCGGTTGGTTCTGCCTTTTCAAATGCATATTTGGTAAACAGTTCCCGTGATTGAGCACCATCCAACTCCTTTAACTTGTATCGATATTCTGGTTCTACGCTAACTTTATCCAACATCTCTTCATCCCTTGTAGTTATAATAACTACACTCCCAGTAGCAAATGGTCCTGCTAAAGACTCATATTGTTCAAGATCGTATATATCATCAATAAGAAGCAGAACTTTGGCTGAACTAATTCTCTCTCTTATTAAATTAATTCCTTGCTCAACACTGTGAACCTCGACTTTTGTTGTGCTATTAAGAACATCATTAATAAGTTTTTGTTGTAAAGATTCCAAGCCATTAAAAGTACCGGAAGCCTCCCTAACATTTGCCAGGAAGCAGCTGCCTTTAAAGCTTCCTCCTTGCAAGAGTTGATTAAAAAGAGCTTTGGCAAGAGTAGTTTTGCCCACACCGCCCATGCCAAATATACCAAACTTAATGACACCTTTTGTGTCACTGCTCAACAATGTTGATAAGTCTTTAACACGAGAATCCAACCCAACAGACATGTAAAGTCTTGGGATTTATTTGAAGTAGAAGCACATCAACAATTTTATTGACAACATTAGCTTCAGACCTATAACGTAATTCTTCTTATCATAAAACATAGCATGATAGGTTAATGAAATAAATTGAGGACTGAAATTCTATATCATGAATACGTTATGAATAAAGAAAAATATTTGAATAACCTGTCTTTCGAAGCCGATATAGGTTCTCCTGACAAGTCGGCCACTTCTTTAAGAGTAAGGCGCCACTCGTTCACCATCTCCATTTCATAACGAGCTTGATGCTTTTCAAAAGCATCTTTAAAACTCCCAATTTGGTGTCTTATAACAGATGCATCAATTTTATAGAACACAGGAATAACTAATCTTTGAGCTGATTTGTGACATTTGTAAATCTCAACAAGCTCGTCAAGGCACCATTTCGAAGAAGCATAATTTTCGGAGAAGACAACAATGTAAGTCTTGGATTCATAAATAGCTCGAATCAACGCCTCAGAGATATTTTCTCCAGTGCGTAGCTCAGGATCATCCATAAATGTTCCAAAACGATTACTATCTAGTTTATCATACAGATGACTAGTAAAATTATATCGAGTGTCTGTACCGCGGAAGCTCAAGAAAACGTCCCATCGAGTAGGACTTGAACTGGTAGGAAGAGGTAACTGAGATTGAGAACTAGTTGGAGAAGCAGAAGTTGATGGAGTTTGAGTATTACGCGTAGAAGGCTTTAAGAATTCAAATAACATACCCCATAACTGGGAAATCCAAAGTAAGAATCTACGAAACATATTGGAAAATGAATAACCAGAAGAGAGTTGGATGTATGATAACCAGAAGAGAGTGGCAAAATGATAGCTAGATTGCAATTTGCAGGCCAGGCATTCAGGTCAAAAGGTTAAGTGTGGAAAAAGCAGTTAATTCATTGTAATTGATCCACTAATTGAGATTTATATTACATTACATTATATTAATACTAGTTAGAGCCAGTTAGCAAAAGGTGTTAGGTTGGTATTATATGATTTGAAAAAGACTACACACAGTTTGTCAAGAGTTGATTATAGTTATAATTCACAATTCTTTATAGAACAAAATTATAATTTAAGGGGCTTATTATAACTTACAAGTACATCCTAAACAGTGCCGAGAATTCTTAGATAGAAAATTCTCTCTATGTTATTAATTATTATGTTAAGAATCAAATAAATCACTGCCATACATATGAGAAAGCCTTATTACTGTCTAAACTGTAAATTATCGAAACTATTACTCAAGAATATCAAGAAATTCGAAACTAATATAGTAGAAACTAATACAGTAGAAGCCATGAATTGAGACTAAAAATTCAAGAATTTGGAAATGAATATCCAAATAGTATGGAATATGGTACTTGTGATAATAATAATAATAATAAGAAAGAGAACGAAGAAATCGCAGAAATGAAGTGAAGATGCATTAAGAGAGTATTGCTTACAGCAACTTCAACTTATAGAGCTCTTGCCTACTTTTTCCCCAGGCTATTATCCTCTCTTTCTCTCTTCACTTCTTCTTCTTCACTTTACTTTACTGCTTTGTTAGTTTTCGATGGTGAGGAAAAATTATAACTTTCCGAGGTCTTGGTTAAATTCTGAATTAATTAAACTCCTTTTACTTTGTGACAGGCATTTTTCGGTTAATTGATCTTTTTTTTTACCATTAATTGATCTGATGGTTAATCAGAGCATTAATCGGAAATAATTTAATTAATTAAATAATAATATAATTTTATTTAAATTTCATTAACCTTTCATAAATTTTACAAAAATAATATCACATATTATTAGTTCATATTTGATATTTAAGTGCTTTATATATTTTTTTTATAGTTGATTTATGCATAATAATTAATACTAATTATTTAGTAGTTCGAAAGTTACTACAGTAATTACTACTCTCTCTGTCCCTCCCATTTGTTTACATTTTTACTTTTTGGATGTCCCATCCAATTATTTACGTTTCAAAATTTTCCAAAAATAGTAAAGTTTTTATAATTTTTAAAATAACTACATCAACTATTTCTCTTCACTATACTCATTTTATACATATAATATTAATCGGTCCCACTATTTTACTCACTTTTTTAACTCATAGAAAATCAAGTTCAGGAGATTGTGAAGAATGAATAAGAGTACTTTAATTAAAGAAACTTGTTCAATTATTAAAGATTAGGATTTAGGGGCATGTGATAGTCAATATAAGTCAATATTTTATTATTAAATATTAATTACTATTTTGAATTTTAATTTTTCTTAAAAAATATTTTTTTATTAATTTTCATCATTTGACCGAACTGACCGATTTTTTACCCGAACCGGCCAATTTTTGACCGAACTAGCTGACTTTTGACCGATTTTTAAAAAAAACGCACTTTGACCCGATTTCCAATTAATTGAAAAAAACACACTTTGACCCGATTTCCAATTAATCGAGACGGGATCCGTCCGAACTCCGATTAATCGGTTAGAACACTGGTTTGTAGGCGCATATTAAGATCATCTTCGACCAATTGTCAATGCTCTGAAAACTTGGCTACTTCCTCATTTAGTTAAAGGTAATCTTTGTTCAAAAAAATAAATTCCACTCTTTTCGATTTTCAAATCCACAATTTTTTTAATTATATTAATGTACATATCATAATGACAATTATAGGGATTGCCAATTATTAGAGTATATTTTTAAAAAAGGTTATTAAAGATGATATGAAAGAGAGATACAATAAAAAACTAATATATATATTGACCGGTAAAATTTGACAAACTTTTGGATAATTTCAATTGGAGACTCTCTATGAGTTAAAATATATAAATTTTACTTATTTTAACTAGTATGATTAATTTAAACTTAGTAAGGTTTGATTATTATTAACACTAGTTGATAACCCGTGCGAAGTACGGACCTAGTTAATTTATTTAAATAATTTTTAAAAATCATAATACTATGGGTGATATGTCAAAATTTATAATTTTTACTCACAAAATCCAAGTCAAATTACCCAAACTATGTGGAGGTAGGAAGGATTACTCAAGATATTCATTAAATACGAATGTAGGTAATACATGTACTGAATATACATCACGAAGATGTATGTTTTATATATATCTAGGCATAAACATTTCGACATGCATATTTTTATAATTTTTTTTTAATATACGATACGCACGTTGAACATTCGTATTCAGCAAAACTCAAAACATTAATTGTAGTGATCGCGCATAAAAAACATGTGTATCATTTAAACAAAATATTAGTACGCATTAGTTGTCCATTTTTTTAACCACTATTCCACCACAATACTGGTATACGACATGTGAACACGGTACGAAATGACACGAATAATTAGTTTTTGGGTTCGATAATTTGGTACACAAACACGAAAATACACGAACACGAAAAAATACGAATATAATTGGTGTCAGGATTGGGTTTCCAATATAGGTATACGACACGGAAAGAAAGTATACGGAATAAATAAATAATTAAATTTTTAAAAATATATAATATACATATATATTAAATACCAAATGTAAATTTTACCTATTATGAATAACATACATATATATAATTATAAATACTAAAATATATTTTATTTGTTTCTTGACTACGTGAGTGAGCACTTCACCATTTAATTATCTATTACATTTTTTAACAATTAATATTTTTGTATGTAATCCGTGTACTTTAATGCACTAAAGTGGGTAAACACGAATATATTAGTTCCAGGTTAGTGTCATCAAATTGGTATACGAATGCAAATCCGGGTCAGGTTCGGATTTAAGGTTTGGTACACGAAAACACGAAAGTACACATAATGTTTATATACCACACAGAACGTTGTCAGGTCTAATTCCTTGCTAATATGTATTTTTGGGTATCCGAATTTAAAAGTAAGGTAGTCCGTGCATTTTCTCATTATACATCACTATAATTATTTCAATATAATAATGATTACAGTATAATTGATTATTAAAAAAATTATAATTTCAATGTAAATTTAATAATCATATTTATTTATTTAAAATAATTTACAATTGTACAAAATATATAAATCTAGAGGTGAAACAAAGGTAAGAACAAATCAAGAATTAAAGTTATTGTTAATTTTATTTTATTTTTATTTATAATTATTTTAAGAAAAGTAAAAAAAATTATAAGAATCTACAAAACATGTTAAAAAAATGAAGGGAAAGGTACCAGAAGAGAGTAGCAAATTGATAGCTAGATTGCAATTTGCAGGCCAAGCATCAAGGACAAAAGGGTAGGTGTAGAAAAAGCCATTAATTCATTCTAATTGATCCACTAATTGAGATTTATATTGTATTATATTATATTAATACTAGTTGGAGCCAATGTATAGAAAAGGTGTTGGGTTGAGATTATAATTATATGATTTAAAAAAAGACTACACATAATGTGGATGTCCTTTGACCTTTCAAGTATTTAGACTTTTGACTTTTTCATTTTGACATTTTGTATTTATATGAATCTTGACTTTTTAAGTACTCGTGATCTTTCACTTGTAAGCCTATAAATAGGCACCATATGTGAGCATGATGATACACACACTTGAATGGATACAATATTCTCTTCTTGATCTCTCTCTTTCTCACATATCTATTATATAGTTATTATAATATATTTTTAACACGTATCAGCACGAAATGCTCTTTGATTCGTTAGTTTGATGGTGTATTTTTATTTGAGTAGACTAGAAGGTTTGTTTGGCATCAAAATTCAAGTGGTTAAAATTAAGGTTTGTTCTATTATAAGGTATGAGGTGTGCTTATGATCGAAACTTGAAGTTTTTTCTTCTTTCTATATTCAATTGAAAGTAAAAACTGTAAAAACTTATTAAAGTGAGAAATCGACAACCGTAGAAAAACGATCCTGATTTTTAATATTACAAGGTACGCATCTATATCATCTTCTTCATTTTAATCATGATGTTTTATAAATCCTTATATATTAGCCGTGCTCGTAAAACTCATGTTGATTTCTTTTACCTCAAAAATTAAATCATTTTAAACTTCCTGAAAAGATCATTTGTTTACATAATACTTTTAACTTTTAACATTTTTATTAAATTCCTCCCTTTAATATGTCAAATTATGTGATATACGTAAATTATTGATGTGACTTTGGAATAAGTACATCTTTCATATAAACTGAATCACATCTAAAAATTAAGTAAAATAACAAAATCGAATGATCGTCTTGAGAGATTTGATTTGTGATAATATTTTGCAACCCTTTCAGGTGTTTACTTAAAAAAATTAAACAGCAATCTAGTCAATAACTTAATTAAATTATGTTTAGACTGCTCACATTTTATATCAGTCATATATTTGTTTTCATGAATCATAGCATTTTTCAAGATTAAAGTCATTCATAATTTGCATCTTTTAAATTGTTTAAATGTTATAAATATATATTGTGTTATTATTTTTAGAGCAAGATAGTGATTTGAGTTTCAATACATGCAATTATGTTGGTATGTTTGTAAAAGTTTAATTTTTAAGTTTAAATGTTCTCTTACATGATTATCATGTTATCTAGATATGAGCTTGTATTTGTGTATGTGTCTTATGTCCTTTTTACAATTTCCGCAAAAAAATTATAATTGATGTAATATGTCTTTGGTGAAAATATACCAAGCGACGATATGATGCTTACATTAACGCAATAAAATTGATTATTATTATTATTTAGGTGAAACATCTTATGACACATTAACACATAAAATATGTTCACACTACCATGATATCTTGTGCATATGTTAGTATATGTTTTATGTGTTATGCATGATCGAATAAATGGTAGTTTAATATCATAAGTTTTTTTTGTGTAGTTTTGTTTGTGATGTATATGATACATGGTAACACTATACAGTCATTTTATGATTAATTGATATCAGATATTATTATTTGTAATAAATAGTTTCACCGAAACTTGAGTTGAACACTGTTTATATTACACACAAAAATATACTTGACTGATGACAATTATAAGTCGTGTGAATAATAACAAGAAATTTTGTGAATATGAACACGAACTTTTTGTATGATACAATTTGATGTGTTTGGTCCTATAGAATCCCTGAAGGATATTATTGGATGATTTGTCGTAAGTACGCCATCAAGGAACATCGACAACGAAAAATATCATATGTTTAAGCTATTCTATCAAAATATTTAATAACATTGACAAAATAACGAAGAAAAATGAGTTATGATTTATAATATTCCTGAAGGATGTATCTATATAAATGATAGTGACATTCTTAATATTTGGATACAATAAATTTTGTGACGATGAAATGTATCCCGAAGATATATATTTGAAAATATTATTAATTATGAGTTGATATTTCGATCTTTGTGATTGATTTATCTAGTATATGAACTTACGCAAGTAGTCCATACCATTCCCAAAAGTGAATATGACAATATTAAGAAATAGAATATTATAAACCTTGCTCCCAAATATGAACACATATGTGTGAATACTATATATCAAATATGAGTCATCCAAAGTGTAGGATTTTATCTACCACGGAAGCATGGTAAAACAATTTTACATATATAAAATCCATATAATATGCATACAGATCGTAAATAAAATCGAGGGATCGATTTCTAACCTTTAAAAGCGATCCAAGGTCAACGAGCGGAGATCCTTAGCAGCTGTTCCTCAACTGTGAAGCACTCCACCGGTATCCACCAAGAAAACGATGTAATGAAGGAGGAGGAGGTGGAGAGAATTAGGATTTTTGTAAATCTTTTTGGTTGAGGCAAAAATAGGGTTTATAATAGTAGATTTCTAGGCAAAATTTTCAGCTGAAAATTTTCCCATAAAATATTATTATTATTAACCCTTTATTATTCTTATTAATAATTAAAACACCTTTTAATTATTAATCCTTTTTCTAAACACTTTAGAAATAATTCTCTCACTTGATTTAATTTCCAAAAATTAAATTCTTAATTAATAATATTAAGAACTTTTTCTTAATTAATTTATAATCAATTAAATCTCATTTAATTAATTATTAAATTTTCCAATTAATTATTTATTTCATAAATAAATAATTATCAGACATTATTAATTAATTTCTCCACCATTAAATCATTCTCTTTTATGGTGTGACCCTGTAGGTTCAATATTAAGCCGGTAGTAGAAATAAATAATAATAAAACTATTTTATCATTATTTATATAAATTCTCTAATTCATTAAATATGATTAATTAATTAATCATATTTATTCTACATCGTGAGGGATACTTCTCAGCATATCGCAACTATCCGGATAATACGAATTCACTGCTTAGAATACCAAGAACCTATTCAGTGAGTAGTTACCGTACAATTAATTCCTTCTACTAAACACTGTCACGATTAAATACAAGGCATGGAACTTGTGTCAAGCCTATCTTATTTAACCACTTGCTTTCTCATTCACTATGCTTAGTTCTATTTAATGTAAATTAGAAACTCCTTTCTAATTTCGTTCACTCTGGCCAGAGATTCCTGAACTAGCATAAGTGGATCAGCATTGAACATTTTCTTCCTTCACTGGAAGGGGTACATTCTCTATTGATCATACACTATCTTCGTGTACAAATTCCTATACCCAGTAAAGCCCTTATAATTGTCCCTGGAAACTAAGAACTAAACCAAAGCATAGTTCAGTGTACACAAGATGACTATGATGACCTCAAGTCTAAGGATACTTGTACAACTATCACTATGTGAACAACTGCTGACACGTGAGTGAACTCCATCAGTTGTTCAGCTGTGTGAGTCATGTTCAGTGAACTTATTCTATAATAAGCACCTACATACTAGCTATAGTGTCACCACACAAATGTCTATGAGAACAAACATCCTTCATAATGAAGCAAGCATAGTATGTACCGATCTTTGCGGATTATTAATTACCAGTTAGTAATCCTACGACCAGGAACTATTTAAGTTTAGAGTTATCATCTTTTAGCTCTCATTATTATGATCTAATCACAATCCATAAAAAGCTTTACTCTAAACTGTGGTATATCTTATTTAAACACTTAAAATAGATAGAGCCCGCAATAAAAAAACAAAACAAGTCTTTTATTAATATCAATGAAATCAAAATAGATTACATAAAAGTTATTCCTAAATCCTCATACATGATTGGACTAGGACATATCTCTTTCAATCTCCCACTCGTACTAAAGCCAATCACTCTGGTATCTAATACCCATCTTGTCTTTATGACGATCAAAGTGACTTTGAGAAAGTGGCTTTGTTAAAGGGTCTGCTATGTTGTTATGTGTGTCAACTCGCTTGACGTTGACATCTCCTCTTTCAACAATCTCCCTAATCAGATGAAAGCGCCGCAGGACTTGTTTGGAACTTTTATGAGACCTAGGTTCCTTGGCTTGTGCTTTTGCTGCATTGTTATCACAATACAACACAATAGGCTCTTCAACGCTAGGAACAACTCCCAACTCAGAAACAAATTTCCTCATCCAAACGGCTTCTTTTGCAGCCTCACTTGCAGCTATATATTCTGCTTCCGCTGTGGAGTCAGCCGTTGTAGACTGTTTGGAACTCTTCCAACTTATCGCACCACCATTCAGAGTAAACACGTACCCTGACATGGATTTGCTATCACTTTCTGATTGAAAACTAGAGTCAGTATAACCCTCTATTTTCAACTCAGATTCACCACCAAAAACAAGAAAAATGTCCTGAGTCCTTCGCAAGTACTTAAGGATGTTTTTTACTGCTTTCCAGTGGTCTTCACCTGAATTGGACTGATATCTGCTCGTCACACTAATTGAATAAGCAACATCAGGCCTTGTACATAACATCGCGTACATGATAGATCCTATTGCTGAAGCATAAGGAATCTTACTTATACGCTCTCTTTCCTCAGGTGTCTTAGGAGACATTTTTTCGGAAAGGGACACTCCATGGCTCATCGGTATGAGACCTCTTTTGGAGTTTTCCATGCTAAACCTTTTAAGCACTTTCTGGATGTATGTACCCTGGGTAAGACCTATCATTCTTCTAGATCTATCTCTATAGATCTTCATACCAAGAATGTAGGATGCTTCTCCCAAGTCCTTCATGGTGAAGTTCTTTGATAGCCATACTTTGACTGATTGTAGCATCGGTATATCATTTCCTATAAGAAGTATGTCATCCACATACAATACAAGAAATATTACAGCGCTCCCACTAACCTTCTTGTATACACATGGTTCATCTATATTTTTGATAAAACCAAACTCTTTGATTGTCTCATCAAAACGGATGTTCCATCTACGAGAAGCTTGCCTTAAACCATATATGGTTCGCAGCAGCTTACACACTAGGTGTTCATTTCCCTTGGAAAGAAAACCCTCTGGCTGTGTCATATACACTTCCTCCTCAAGTTCCCCATTGAGGAAGGCCGTTTTCACGTCCATTTGCCAGATCTCATAGTCGTAGTAAGCAGCAATCGCAAGCAAAATCCGAATTGATTTTAACAGGGCTACAGGCGAAAAAGTTTCATCAAAGTCAATCCCTTGCCTTTGTTTGAATCCCTTTGCCACGAGCCTGGCCTTATAGGTCTCCACCTGGCCATCTGCTCCAATCTTTCTCTTGTATACCCACTTGCACCCAATAGGCTTAACACCTTCAGGCGCCTCAACCAGAGTCCATACTTGGTTAATATACATAGATTCCATTTCGGATTTCATGGCACTATGCCATTTCTCTGAGTCAACACTACTCATAGCCTCATTATAGGTCACAGGGTCATCATCATCAATGATTGACAACTCATTGCCATTCTCAATGACAAGGCCATAATACCTCTCAGGTTGGCGAGACACTCTCCCTGTCCTACGAATGGGCTGTTCCACAGAAGGTTGTTCAGTCTGAACAGGTGTTTCCACTTGATCCGTAGTAGTTTGTGCTTCTTGAACTTCATCAAATTCAATTTTGCTTCCACTGTTTCCTTCAAGGATAAACTCCTTTTCCAAGAAGGTAGTATGTCTGGAGACAAACACCCGATGATCGGTGTAAAAGTAATACCCCAAAGTCTCTTTAGGATATCCCACAAAATTACATTTTACGGATCGAGATTCCAGCTTATCTGGGTCAAATTTCTTGACATAAGCTGGACATCCCCAAATCTTAACGTGTTTAAGACTCGGTTTCCTTTCTTTCCATATCTCATATGGAGTTTGAGGAATAGATTTGGAAGGCACCTTATTCAGTAAATATGCTGAGGTTTACAATGCATAACCCCATAGGAATACTGGAAGATTCGCATAGCTCATCATGGACCGAACCATGTCTAACAAAGTTCGATTTCTCCTTTCAGATACCCCATTCAACTGTGGAGTATATAGAGGAGTCCACTGGGAGACTATACCATTTTCTTTGAGATAATCTAGAAACTCTCCATTCAAGTATTCACCACCTCGATCTGAGCGAAGAGTTATAATACTGTGTTTGGTTTGTTTCTCCACTTCATGTTTATATTCTTTGAATTTTTCAAAGGCTTCAGACTTGTGTTTCATCAAATACACATATCTGAATCTCGATCTATCATCTATGAAAGTAATGAAGTACGAAAATCCACCCATGGCTTGCGTAGACATTGGTCCACATACATCTGTGTGCACCAATCCTAGCAAATCTGCAGCCCTCTCTCCATGTCCACTAAATGGAGATTTGGTCATTTTACCCAATAGACAAGACTCGCATGTAGGATATGATTCAAAATCAATGGGGTCAAGTAACCCTTCCTTATGCAATGTCCGCGGTCTATTTTCACTAATATGACCTAGCCTACAGTGCCATAAATAGGTCAGATTTTCATCATCTCATTTTCTTTTATTAGTTTGTTCAATCTGATGTAAATCATGCTCTACGTCACATACATACAGACCATTATTTAAAATTCCACGTCCATAAAGAACATTATCTCTAAGGATAGAACATCATTATTCTTAATAATAAATGAAAAACCATCCAAATCCAACATAGGAATAGAAACAATATTCCTCACAATAGAGGGAATGTAATAACAATTATTCAAAATAATAGTCTTGCCCGTAGGCATATGTAAACTAAATGATCCTACAGATATGGCCGCAACCCTTGCTCCATTGCCCATACGTAGAATCACCTCATCTTTTTCAAGAGTCCTACTTCCCTTTAGTCCTTGCAACGAATTGCAAATATGAGAACCACAGGCGGTATCTAATACCCAAGTAGAAATTTGACCTAGTGACATATTAACTTCGATCATGAACATGCCTGAATCAGAAGCGGTAGTCTCACTACCCTTCTTCTTCTTCAATTCTGCAAGGTAAACCTGGCAGTTCCTCTTCCAGTGCCCCAACTTGTTACAGTGAAAACAAACAGCTAAATTAGGACCAGTCAACTTGTGAGCATCTAGTATGCTCCGGAGTGATAGTGCAGAAGACATGACGAATATAGTAAATTTGTAAATGATAAACACATAACAACACTTAGCAAATATTCAATTTCATTTCAAAACACTATATGAATCGGGTCTTTATTCATAAGTGTCTCCCACTAGTTAGTCTAATTTATTCAACCCCTAAGTGAAAATTAAGCATTCATAATGCTAGTGGGAATAGGGATCCTACATTCCATCACACAACCTCGGCTGTGGCACAAAACGTCATGTGATGTTCAATAGGCAGACAACTCTTGTCAATTACATCTTATGTTATTCCCTAATATAACTTTAGCCTCTTGAATAATTGAGTCACGGCTGTGGCACGACAAACTCAATATTCTAAGTCAAGTCTAACCCAACATTTTGTACAATTGAATCAGTCTCCAACGGCCCACGGCTGTGGCACGTAACGACCTTTAGATTCTAATTCAATGTACACATCTCTATGTAATAGACAAGTATTTCTTATTTCGAAATCAAAGTCCTCGGCTGTAGCACGAAATGATAATGATTTAAAAAATAAGAACTGCTTTCTATCATGTTGGAAGGCTATGACCGACACGAGTCCGTTGTGTCATTGACCAATTACTACTTGATATTATTTAATTTTAGAGGGTTTATATTACGTTACAATCATAATCATATTATAAAGATATTCTTCCTTTTAAATTAAATATTTCAAATCAATAATCGATAATCAGATGATTCCCAGATCGGGTGGAACATTTTCAAGAGGCGTCACTTAATAACCCTTTCTTACAGATAGAAATCTGTTGTTGACAGAATCATCCTTTCTCTCAATATTGAAAATTCATATTCAATTATGTGTTTCATATACACAAGAATCTCATGATCGTATTCATAATATTTATATTAAGGTCATGAAACAATTTCAATATACTAGATTGTCTAACAAACGCCTTATGTTAATTAAGTTCACCTAAATCTATCATCGCATGATAAACTAAACATATAACACATATATAAACATGAATAACCGTAAAGGTAGGCATGTTAAATCATGTAGCATATTGGTCTAAGCATTATACATCTCTATGTATCACACGAGGCATTTAAAAGCAATTAAAACAGTCAAAAATAGATTTAAAACACTTCTGTTAGCTATAAACAGTTCGAAACAATTTCAGAAAATATCATATAATATACCATTAGATGCGTCTCGAAAAGACGAATCCAACGGCACCAAGCACGCCCCATTCTGAGCAGCCACGCGCCCTCACACGCCCGAAGAAGCAAATCCACACGCTGACAAGCGCACACGCGCTGTCAGGCGCGTGTCTGACATCCGCCCACGCGCCCCACGCGCAAACGCGCCCTAAACCCTAAGCTGACGTCACCATGACGTCATCTGATGACATCAGCACTGGCTGACCGTTGACCCGCGCGTGTCTGACACGCGCCGCGCGTGACACACGAGCGCGTGTGCCCCACGCGCGCATGCCAGACGCGCGCTCCTCTACCTGTTTCAGACTGTTGCCGCCGCCTTTGTTTTTGCACAGAAAAATGTGTCGCCGTACTATGATTTCTGCTGCCTTTTCTCTTTAACCGTGCCACCACAACAACTGTACAGCAGCCAGTAAACAAATATATATACTTTACAGATTATATATATATATATTTAATTACGAATTTAATTGAAACAACTTCAAAAATTCATAATAATTAATCCATACATCATAAAATTATGAAAAAAATACCCAGACGATCTACAACACTTGTAGAACCCAGATCTACAGTCAAAATAATTCTGAGAAACAATTTCTAATCAGTCATAATTAATCCATGATATAACTTGTAAAAATCATAATTAATTCATACAAGCACATAAAATTCTGAAATTTTTATCACAGATCTATATGCATACAACCTATGCTCTGATACCATTGTAGGATTTTATCTATCATGGAAGCATGGTAAAACAATTTTAAATATATAAAATCCATATAATATGCATACAGAACGTAAATAAAATTGAGGGATCGATTTCTAACCTTTAAAAGGGATCCAAGGACAACGAGCGGAGATCCTTAGCGACTGCTCCTCAACTGTGAAGCACTCCACCGATATCCACCAAGAAAACGATGTAATGAAGGAGGAGGAGGTGTAGAGAATTAGGGTTTTTGTAAATCTTTTTGGTTGAGGCAAAAATAGGGTTTATAATAGTATATTTAAAGGCAAAATTTTCAGCTGAAAATTTTCCCATAAAATATTATTATTATTAACCCTTTATTATTCTCATTAATAATTAAAACACCTTTTAATTATTAATCCTTTTTTTAAACACTTTAGAAATAATTCTCTCACTTGATTTAATTTCCAAAAATTAAATTTTTAATTAATAATATTAAAAACTTTTTCTTAATTAATTTATAATCAATTAAATCTCATTTAATCAATTATTAAATTTGCCAATTAATTATTTATTTCATAAATAAATAATTATCAGCCATTATTAATTAATTTCTCCACCATTAAATCATTCTCTTTTATGGTGTGACCCTGTAGGTTCAATATTAAGCCGGTAGTAAAAATAAATAAAAATAAACTATTTTATCATTATTTATATAAATTCTCTAATTCATTAAATATGATTAATTAATTAATCATATTTATTCTACATCGTGAGGGATACTTCTCAGCATATCGTGTTAGATATATTTGTGATGTCATGGCTAATATGATTTATGTTTAGTTATTTCAGATCTTATTAAGCTGGAAAGATCAGTACTTACTTGAGATCATCACTTATACTGAAGACAGTACTTATGATATCAGAACTTAAGTCATCAGTACTTAAGGTTCAGGAGATATTTATCAGAAGATAATATCAGGACTTAAGAAGATGTTCAGATAAGGAAAGCAGCTGATTGAAAGGAAAGAAGATCAAGACGAACATAAGAAGAGATATGCATGAAGAAGAATTCTATTGAGAATAGAAGACTTGGAAGAAAAGATATTTGATTGATATATTTTAGGAAGCAGAATTATATTACATATCAATTAGAAGATCTTGTAACTGTGTACTATATAAACACAGACATAGGGTTTACATTATATGTGTTATCAATATCGAGCATATTATTCATTGTAACCCTAGCAGCTCTCGTGATATTTGTTCATCACTGAGAGAGAACAGTTTGATATTGTAACAGAGTTTATTGAGTTAAATAAAATCTGTGTTCTGTTACTTGTGTTCTTAAATTCGATTTGATTGTGCTATACACTGTATTCAACCCCCTTCTACAGTGTGTGTGACCTAACAAGTGGTATCAGAGCCTATCTGTTAATACACAAACAGTTAAGATCCAAAAACAATCATGTCTGAAGAACCAAGAACTCCAACCAAGTCCACCAAAGCTGAAGAAACTCCAAAGACAATAACCCATAGTCGTTATGAGACTATTAGAGTTCCCATTCTAAAGCCATCTGAATATCCCATATGGAAGGTGAGGATGACCATGTTTCTGGAAGCAACTGATCCAGAATATCTTGACAGAATCAATGAAGGGCTTCACAAACCAACCAAGCTCGCTGTTGCAGTTGCAGGTGAAGCAGCAAAGTATGTACCAAAGGAGAAGAGTGACTACACTGCTGAAGATATCGCTTCAATTGCTAAGGATGCAAAGGTACGACACTTGCTGCACAGTGCCATTGATAATGTCATGTCAAACAGGGTAATTAACTGCAAGACTGCAAAGGAGATATGGGATGCCTTGGAGACAAGATGCCAGGGAACTGATTCGATTAAGAAGAACAGGAAGACTATACTCACTCAAGAGTATGAACACTTTAACTCAAAGCCTAATGAGTCATTGACTGATATATATGACAGATTTTGCAAACTCTTGAATGATTTGTCACTAGTTGATAAGGAATATGATCTTGAAGATTCAAATCTTAAATTCCTGTTAGCTCTTCCTGAAAGTTGGGATTTGAAGGCCACAATTATAAGAGACAACTACAATCTTGAAGAAACAACTCTTGATGAAATTTATAGGATGCTCAAGGCTCATGAACTTGAGATGGAACAAAGAAGCAAGAGGAAAGGAGGAAAGTCAAGAACAGTTGCTCTTAAGGCTGAAGAAGAATCCCCCAAGGCAGCTACCTCAAGGAAAGGCAAGGGTAAAGCTCTCTTCACAAAGTCTGATACTGAGTCATCAAGTTCTGACAGTGATGATGACTCAGAAACTGAAAGCTTGCCTGAGATGGATGCTGATGAAGAGATGATGAAGCTGTGTGCTCTTATGGTGAAAGGAATCACGAAGATTGCATACAGGAAGTTCAGGAAGGGAAATAAGTTTTCCAGGAGAGGTGCAAGTTCTGATAAGAAGAATTTCAGAAAATCTGAAGGCAAAGGAGGAAAGTCTGACAGAGGAGATTACTCAAATGTCAAATGCTAAAATTGTGGTGAGAGAGGCCACATATCTCCTGATTGCAAGAAAGTGAAGAGTGACAAAGGCAAGGCTCTTATCACAAAGGAGAAAAGCTGGACAGACACCTCAGATTCTGAAAGCGAGGAGAACTATGCCTTGATGGCAAATGCTGAAAGTAGTACTGAAGCTGCTGAGTTAAAGGTACCTCAAACTACTTATGCATTTCATACTGATGATATTAATGAGTTGAGAAGATATCTTAAAACCATGTTCATTAGCTATAGAGATCAAACTTTAACATGTGAAAGATTAACTTCTGAAAACCTAGATGCTAAGAAAAGGAATGATTATCTAGAAAAAGAGTTAGTCATGTTCCATCAAACTCAGAAAGAGAGAGATGATGCTTTCTATGTTAGGGATGAAGTACTTAAAATGAATGAATCTCTAAAAACTGAGTTAGAAAAGGAAAGAGAGATAATCAGGACTTGGACTAACTCTGGCAGAACAACTCAGAATTTGTTAAGTAGTGGAAACTGGAAAGAGGGCTTAGGTTATGGAGATGAAAAGGAAACTGTAGAAATTGAGCCTGTAGTTCTTAAACAAAAGCCCAAGGTAAAACCTGTTAAGTTTGTACCTGTAAAGTCTAATACTGAAAAATCAGGAGTTAAAAAGGAATTAACTTCTGACAAACTAAAACAGGTTAAGCCAACTGAAGTTAACATAGGCTTAATGACAAAGAAATAGCTTAAGCATAAGCTGAAAGATGTTAAAAATGTGAACAAGGTAAAATCACCTAGGAAAAATAGGAATGGAAAGGAAGGTGTGAATAAAACCAATGATTATAAGCCTGTTCCTGATGCTCCTAGAAAAATGTGTTATAACTGTGGAAGTTCTAACCATCTGGCTTCTTTTTGCAGGAAAAATAAGAATATAAACTCCTTACCTTCAAAGTCAGGAGTTAAGAGTCAGTCTGTTAAATATAAGCCACAAAATCCTTGTTTTCATTGTGGTAGTTTATGGCATTCTATTTATACTTGTAAGGAATATCATAGTCTGTACTATGATTATTATCAAATAAAACATTCTTTAAAGAAAGTTAGCATTGTTCCTTCTAGTATAAGTTCTGATTCAAAGTCTGATAGTGTAAATTCTTAAAAGAAAAATGTTAACATAAACTCTGATGCTAAATCCGCTGCAAATGTTAACAAACTTAATAAGGCCAAAGGATCCAAGCAAGTCTGGGTCCTTAAAACTAATCATTAGTGGTCTTTGTGATTGCAGGGCAACAAGAAAAACATCCTAGTTCTGGACAGTGGATGTTCAGGACATATGACTGGAAATAAAGCCCTGCTATCAGACTTTGTGGAGAAGGCTGGCCCAAGTGTTTCTTATGGAGATGGCAACATTGGAAAAATGTTGGGATATAGAAATATCAATCTTGGGAATGTCATCATTGAAAAAGTAGCTCTGGCCTCAGGACTTAAACACAATTTGCTGAGTGTGAGTCAAATCTGTGACGGAGGTTATCATGTGGATTTCTTTGAAGAATACTGTGAAGTTGTAAGCAAATCTACAGGCAAAGTTGTTCTGAAAGGATACAGACATGGTAACATTTATGAAGCCAAGCTTTCAACAAGTACTGATGGTTCTGCAATCTGTTTGATGAGTAGAGCATCAATTGAAGAAAGCTGGAATTAGCACAAGAAATTCTCTCATTTAAATTTCAACAATATAAATGAGCTTGTCAAGAAAAATCTTGTGAGTGGACTGCCAAATTCAGTATTTGCTCCTGATGGCCTTTGTGATTCTTGTCAAAAGGCAAAACAGAGAAAATCTACTTTTAAGAGCAAGACTGAATCATCAATTCTTGAGCCTTATCACCTGCTGCATGTTGATTTATTTGGTCCAGTGAATGTCATGTCTATTGGAAAGAAGAAATATGCTTTGGTCATAGTAGATGAGTTCACCAGATACACATGAGTATATTTCTTGCACACAAAAAGTGAGACTGTATCTATCTTGATTGATCATGTCAGACAGCTGGATAAATTGGTCAAAGATTCTGTGAAAATAATAAGGAGTGATAATGGCGCTGAGTTCAAGAATTTGATCATGGAAGAGTTCTGCAAAGACCATGGAATAAAGCAGGAATTTTCTGCTCCTGGAACTCCACAGCAAAATGGAGTTGTTGAAAGAAAGAATAGAACTCTCATTGAAGCTGCACGAACTATGCTTGATGAAGCAAAGCTTCCAACCTATTTCTGGGCTGAAGCTGTGCAGACTGCTTGTTTTACTCAGAATGCAACTCTTATCAACAAGCATGGAAAGACACCATATGAGATGGTGAAGAAAAAGAAGCTAAATCTGAAGTATTTTCATGTATTTGGATGCAAGTGTTTTGTTCTTAAGACTCATCCTGAACAGCTATCCAAGTTTAATCTAAAAGCTGATGAAGGAATTTTTGTTGGATATCCACTTTCCACAAAAGCCTTCAGAGTCTATAATTTAAGAACAGGGGTTGTCATGAAATCTATCAATGTCTCTTTTGATGACAAGAAGATCACTGGACTTGAAGATTTCGATGATCATGATCAGCTGAGATTTGAGAATGAACTTCTAAGTTCTGATACTGTAAATTCTGATAGTCTAAATCCTGATACTGCAAACTCTGATGGAGTAAACTCTGATGTTATTGAAACTGTGGTGACTATGCCAAAGGAAGATGCACCTGTGCAGGGGGAGCATATTGAAGATTCAACCACATCTCAAGAAGCATCAGAACCAAGAACAAGCTCTTCAAGTTCTGATTCATCAAGTTCTGATAAGCCAAGTTCTGATAATTCTGAAAATCTAAATTCTGAAGAATCTAACTCAGAGAGCATAATTTTAGGGGGAGCATCAGAAAACGCTGATGGAGACAGCATGGATTATGGGGGAGCATCCAGTTCTAGAGATCACCTTCCATCTGCAAGGAAGTGGACTAAAGCACATACACCTGACTTGATTATTGGAGATCCTGAAACAGGTGTCAGAACTAGAATAGCTACATCAAATGAATGTATCTATCATTCCTTTCTCTCTCAGACTGAACCAAAGAAAGTTGAAGAAGCTCTTCAAGATGCTGATTGGGTGCAAGCAATGCAGGAAGAGTTAAATGAATTTGAAAGAAATAAAGTCTGGACCCTAGTGTCAAGACCAAAGAACATCTCAGTTGTTGGTACAAAATGGGTATTTAGAAACAAAACTGACAGTGACGGCATAATTACAAGGAATAAAGCAAGGCTGGTTGCAAAAGGCTACTCTCAACAGGAGGGAATTGATTATGATGAAACTTTTGCACCAGTTGCTAGATTGGAAGCCATAAGAATCTTTTTGGCTTATGCTGCTCACAAGAAGTTCAAAGTCTTTCAAATGGATGAGAAGAGTGCTTTTCGCAATGGAGAATTGGAGGAGGAAGTTTATGTTGAACAACCTCCAGGATTTGTAGATCTTAAATTTCCAAATCATGTTTACAGGCCCGACAAAGCACTCTATGGCCTTAAGCAAGCTCCTAGAGCATGGTATGAGACTTTAGCTAAGTTTCTACTGGAAAGTGGATTTACCAGAGGAACTATTGATAAGACATTATTCTATCTCAACCATGGGAAGGACTTACTTTTGGTACAGATATATGTTGATGATATCATTTTTGGTTCTACAAATGACAAACTTTGTAAGAAGTTTGCCAAACTGATGCAGTCAAAATATCAAATGAGTATGATGGGAGAACTTAGCTATTTTCTGGGCCTTCAAGTTAAGCAGAATGATGAAGGAACTTTCATTTGTCAATCTAAGTACACCAGGAATTTGTTGAAGAAATTTGGAATGCAGGACTGTTCAAATGCATCCACTCCCATGGCCACTGTAACAAAATTGGAAAAGGATACTGGTAAATCAGTAGATATTACTGATTACAGAGGTATGATTGGCTCATTACTCTATCTAACTGCAAGTAGACCTGATATCATGTATGCTACCTGTCTTTGTGCAAGATTTCAAGCAGATCCAAGAAAACTTCACTTAATAGCTGTTAAAAGGATTTTCAAGTACCTTAAGGGTACAGTTGATCTAGGATTATGGTATCCTAGGGAATCAGACTTTAAGCTAATAGGTTACTCAGATGCAGATTTTGCAGGTTGCAAAATTGACAGGAAAAGCACAAGTGGAAGCTGCCAATTTCTTAGAGGCAGATTAGTTTCTTGGTTTAGCAAGAAACAAAAGTCAATTTCCACATCAACTGCAGAGGCAGAATATATTGCTGCAGGAAGCTGTTGTGCACAGATTCTTTGGATGAAGAATCAGTTACTGGATTATGGGTTAGAACTTTCTAAAATCCCTATTTACTGTGATAATCAAAGTACTATTGCTATGACAGGTAATCTAGTTCAGCATTCCATGATAAAGCACATCAGCATAAGGTACCATTTCATCAGGGAACATGTGGATGAAGGTACAGTGGAACTGCATTTTGTTCCAACAGATCAACAGCTAGCAGATATCTTCACAAAACCACTCTGTGAAGTTACTTTTACAAGACTGGTAAATGAACTTGGAATGATTTCAGGTTCTTTCTCTAAATCTGCTTAGTTTTTGTTCTGATGCATCAGATATTATGATCAGTGTTTACAGATATTACTCTCCTTGTGTATTCTGTGCATAAATAAAAATTGATTAAATACTGATTGTTGTCTGATGTGTGTTTCTAAACTCTGATAGTGATATGAATATTTCTGTGACTATTCAATCCAATGAGGATAACTGTATTGGATGCTAACCTAGTAGTCTTTAATATACTAAAGATCCCATATTTGAAGTAATTGTTTATGTGGAACCCTCTTAACACAAGCAAATTCTGATATTGAGCTTAGTTAAAGTTTACTTTGTGTATCTTATTACTAAGTCAAAAACTAGAATAGTGCTTCTTATCTGTTAAGTTTTGATGTTAGTAAATCTGATGGATGTACTAAGTGCTGATAAACCTCACATATCAAAAGAAAAAGAAAAGAAAAAGAATAAATATCAGGTACTCCTTTGAGATCTAGAGAAAAATAAATGTGAAAGGGACGACCCAAGTGCATTGCTGATATTAAGTAATATGCATTAGAAAAGCTAAATAAAATTTTCTTGGTGACTTTTCACAATCTCTGATTACAGGAGAAATACTCTGATAAATAGCATAAATTCTGATAAGCAGTTGTGACTCACTTGCACTGAGAAGCCACTGTAAAAAGGAATTTCAAAAGATGCATAAAATGAGCACAAAATAGTTGAGGTGGACTCATGCATGATCTCATTCTAAAGTAGACTTCAGAATCATGACAGATTTTAAGTAAAGTTCTTAGTTATGTCTTATTTCTAAGATGTACTGAAGTAAATCAGACTTTACTCTTTGTCTGATATTTAGCTGAATGCACACACTTTCACTCCACATGAATGATGAAAATTACTGTGGTGATCAATGTTATTTTAGATGAACAGTTTATGTGTCAGATTGCATAAATTCTAAGGACAAGTTCTGTTAAACGTTCTGATGATTAAGTTCTGAAGAATCTATATCAGAATTTGTGTGAAGAATTACAGAAATAGCCATTCACTTTTCGAGTTAAGAAGTCATGTCCTGATGACTGTTAAGTTCTGATATAAGTCTAAGTTCTGATAATAAATTCTGATTCGTTACTTGACTTATTTGTGGTTAAATATATAACAGTCATTCTTGATTTGTCTTATATTTTGGGTAATATATAGGCAGTCACATATTTTGGGTTAATAGCACTTGGATGTGTACAATAATTTCTACTTGTTTCGTGTGCTTATTAACTCCTGTTTTCAGTTCTCAATAGCTGTCTTAATTACTCATTAGTCTCGGGAGATGAGGTATAATTAATTTTACCTGTACCTCTTCACATTCCTTGTGCCTCCTGATATTCAGTTGGTTATTTATACCAACATCTCATTTCAGCCAACACATCTTTCATCTTCTTATTACACACTCCTAAATATGGTTCTCTTCAACTTGTTTCTCAACTATGGAACCTACAACGTATGGATGCGTTGTGCTGAGTGGCAGCAGGAACCTGTCAACCGAACACTGAACTCCTAATAAGAACCTGTCGGATTTACTTGTCAACCGAACACTGAACTCCTAAGGAATGGACCGCCTTAGCGGAACTTCCAGGCCATTTGGGCCAATATAATAAGGCTGGGCCGGCGCCACTCGACCACTTACGCCACTCCTAGTTCAGATGAAATCCATGACTCTGAAACGTAAAGCTCGTTCCCCCTTTCCCCAAGTAGAAACTTGTTGATACGGCTCCACCAAGAAGTCGTATCTAGTTGGAAAGGAGAACTCACCGATATTTCCCAGGCGATGCCTGTTAATGGATTAACTTGTTCCAAGAATTTTACTTCCCGAGTGTTGGGTAAGTAATCGATTCATTTAACAAAACAACAACCTTGTTGCGAATATAAAATACACCACAGAGCCGGATCCCTTAGGTTTTTGAGCGAGTATTCAAGTCCCCTTAAAATGGAAGATCTTGAATTTGAAAACAAGTTTTGGATCCGCTCTACCTTTTAAATTCATTTTGAAGACTCGAAAATATTTTTAAGAATGTTTGGGGTAAAGCTGATTTAATGAAGTAAATCAGTCCCCATTATATTTAGAAAATGTCTGAATATTATTATTTAAATAATATTCCCATAAAGAATAATCTTTATAAAAATAATCGAAGTAGAAGTATTAAAACTTATACTTGAAATGGATATCAAATAACCAAAGATATACTTATATGAAAGTACTATCTTTATTTGAATAATCGAAAATAAGTTTGACTATTGACACCTTATTCTTTAATAAAATAAGGAATATATTTCAGTAATAAGCGGAGTCATAATACCTCGAATGAATATTATAAATAATATTCATTAAATAAAATAAAGGAGTCATACATCCTCAAATGAATATTCAAATAATATTCAATAATAAAATAAAGGAGTCATAAGTCCTCGGATGAATATTCGTAATAATATTCATTAAATAAAATAAAGTTATCGAATAAACCTTATTCGATTAATAGTTTTGAAAACTATAACCATATATTTATATAAATATATATGTATATATACATATATACAAAATCTACTCGGGATCCTCGACTCCCGGTTTAGAAAATATTTCCACCTTTTGGGTCCCTATACTAAGGGTATATGCAAGTTACCGCTATCCTCTAGCATAGGTATTATCAACTGAATCAATAATTATATATGGAAAGAATATGAAACAGGCATGCATATATATACCATAGCAGCATGCTTCAATATATTGCAACATTTGCTAATATAAACATCATGCATCTATCGCAAGATAATGCATATACATATATACACCACAACAACAGTATAACGGGTAGAAAACTTGCCTGAGCGACTGGGGGTTACGAATGGCTCGGGACGAGTCTGGTAACCTATAAACAACAAGTAAGTTGGAATTAAACCAAAGTCACTTGTAAATCTATACTTTAACTAACTTAGACTCTAACGCTTGTTTTACGCTTACTGATTCTCTTAAGTCACTCGAGTACCCTCGGCTCCACCATTTTTAATAATTTAACCTTTACGAGTTTTAAGGCGATTCCTTCGCGAGTGTCTTACCAACTGCCTAACACACTTACCATAAATGTTTCATACATTAATTAACCCTTTTTGGTCTTTAACCTATGTTTCAAAATAAGGCGAGGGGAAAAGTTTCATTCGCGAAACGCCGTTACTTGAAATGGTCATTTCTCCTAAACCGTACATCGGAATCGAACGAAATACATATCAAAACGAAGCTCGTAACATGAGCTATCTAAACATGGCAGTGGTCATAATCTAGCAGGGGGTTCTCGGGTCCTAATGTTATGCACAAAAACAGTCCAAAGAAAATCGGACGTTACGACGACTATGTTTACGTGATTACCAATGTTTAAACTACTCCAATTAACCACCAACCAACTCATAACCATCAATACAACAAAACTTCACCTAAACCATACCAAATCAGTCCATAATCTCCAAGGTTTTCAACTCAAACAACCACAATCAAGACCTATGAACTATAATCAAGCTTCAATTACCAAAACACTTCCAAATCAAACCAAACTACTAATAATCACAATCCATGCTTCTCATTTCACAACACCAACCATTAAACTTACTAACAAATAAAGTAAAGGCTAGGGTTTGAAGTTTATACCTTCCTTGGGAGGTGTTAAATTGCTAGGAAGCCTTAGGGAGCCTCCTACAAGCTTGATCTTTCCAAAGAAATCAAGAACACAAAGTTAGGCTTTGAAGTTTCTAAAAGTCCGATTTAAATAACTGTAAAAATGAGGGTCTTACCATGATTATTTGGACGAGACTTGTGAACAAGAGTTGTAGGCCATCTCAATACCTTTCCAATGAGCTATAGAACACAATATTTGAGTGAGAAATGAAGGAGATACAACAGTTTTAGTGTTCTGGTTCTGTTTTGGCCGAGAGCATGAAGAACAATGCCTTGGTTTCTTTTTGATTTTGATGAAAAATGATTTGCTTGGCTTGGTTGGTTTGATTTTTGTGTTTGTTTTAGTAAATTACCTAGTTGCCCTTGATTTTGTGTGGTTAAAAAGCCACCACATCTCCTTCCTTCCCATGTCATGCTTGTGTCATCCTCATGATGTCATCCTCCCCTCCTTGTCCTCTTCTCATTGGTTGGGTGACATCATCCTCTCTAATCCCTTTTGATTAACTTCCTAATTGTTTGCCTAATGACCGCTGATCTGTTATACTGTTCGCTTAACTTTCATTTTCGTTTATCGTTTGAGGGATCATACCCGGGATCTTATTACTTAGGTTCCCTTAACCTTTCTCAATACATTACATTCCTTTTTATGATCCTCTATTATAATCCTTTAATTTAAATCCTTTTATCCTGTTACCTTATACTCAATTCTTTCCGTATCTATTGGATTTCCGGGAAAAATCAAAGTGTTCGGATTTGGATTCTGACGACCTTTACATACACTTATATCCCATATAAAGTACTAATAAAATCTCAGAATATCCATATCAGAACCCCTACATAGTGTGGCATGAAAAGTTTTCTCATTCAGCAAAAACACTATTCATAAGGGTTTCAAAAATTTCCAAAAATTGGGGTTATTACAGTCTCCCCTCCTTAAAAGGATTCCGTCCCGGAATCAGATAGAAAATGAATAGGGATACTCTCTTAGCCTTACACTTTCTAATTCTCAAGTAAATTTTCCCACATTGTGGTTCTTCCATCAAACTCTGACTAGTTTGATAACCCTTCTCCTAAGCACTTGTTCCTTTTCGATCTATAACCCTTTCTGGTTGCTCCCTATAGGTTATGTCTGGTCGCATGCCTATGCGCTCATATGCCCCTATTTATCTGGCATCCGAATTACACTTCCTTAACATTAATACGTGAAACACGTTATGAACTTGCTACTGTTAGGAATGTATGTGCATTAGTTTGATGATATGTTTAACAAAATACTTAAGTAGAAATTTAGTGTCTGTAGCCTCAACGGATAAGACCACTTTGGCTATCCGTTGATGGTGTAGCTTTACTTAGAAATAAGTCTAGTGTTGTAGCATATTTCAGTCTCTGTATTTAAAATGTAATTCTTGGAAGTTGAGAGAAACTATGAGTCATGTTGACTACTAGATGATATGCAGATAGGAAGGCCAATTGTAAATACTTCATGCCTTGTAATTTTGTATAAGTGAAGTGGTATCAACGGATGACTTAAAGACCTTCAACGGATAAGAAGCTAAGCTTCAACGGATGTCTCTGAAGCTTCAACGAATAAAGTCATCAACCGATAACATCCTTCAACGGATGAGTGCATCAACGGATGAAAGCTTCAACGGATAACATCCTTCAACGGATGAGTGCATCAACGGATGAAAGCTTCAACGGATAACATCCTTCAACGGATAGTGCATCAACGGATGAAAGCTTCAACGGATGTTCTGATGATTAGCCGTTGATAAGGGGTAGTTGTACGTACAAACAGAGGCACATGGGTTGATAGAGACAACTGAGATGTGGTAGCCGAATTTCAGGAACAACAGAAAAAGCAGCCGTTCTTCTTTAGTACAAAGATGCAATAGTCAACAAAGTACTGGAGTGAACAGGAAAAGAAGCAAGTGAAGAACTTATTTTATTACTGTATTTTATATTGTTCTTAACTTGTACACTTGGTAATATATAAACCAAGTAGAAGCTAGTAATTAGATGTGAGATTTTCCAGAGCTGTTTAGAAAAATATTGAGAGAAAATTCATCTAGTTTGTACTAGGATGCAGCTGTGATCAACATTGGTTAATCACAGATTTTCTAAAATACCATCTCTGGTGGAACAACAAATCCACCAGAAAAGTTTTTAAGGTCTGTTGTGTTCTTTACATTTGTGCTTGAATTTATATCTGTCTGTATTAGCTTAAAGCAATTCACACACTTGTTCTTCTTGAACACACAACTTTCGTAAACTGCTCAAAACTTGAAAAAGTTTTGAGATTTACATTCAACCCCCCCTTCTGTAAATCTCATTGTTAGTCCACTAGGAATAACAATTGGTATCAGAGCAAGCTCTTGACATACAAAGAGTTTAAAGATCTTGGAATCTAACAAAGATGAGTAAGAAGGATATTGGAGTAAAGATCCCAGTTCTTGACAAAGACAGTTATCACCATTGGAAGGTGAAAATGCACCTTCATCTACTCTCCCAAGATGAAGGTTATGTAAACTGCATTGAGAATGGTCCTCACATTCCCCACAAAGTAGCAACAGTTGCTACAGCCACAGTTGCTGTTGGTCAATCTATTCCAAAACCTAGAGCAGAATGGACAATGGAAGACACAGAAGAAGTCCACAAGGACAAGAAGGCTATGAACATTTTGTTTAATGGTCTTAACATGGATATGTTTGATAATGTGATAAATTGCACAACTGCCAAAGAGGTTTGGGACACAGTTCAACTACTGTGTGAAGGTACAGAACAAGTGAAAGAAAACAAAATGCAGCTTCTCATTCAACAGTATGAATACTTTCATTTTGAAGAAAATGAATCTTTAAATGAAACATTCAATAGGTTCCAAAAGCTGTTGAATGGACTGAAGCTGTATGGAAGAGTGTACCAGGTGAAGGATTCAAATCTTAAATTTTTAAGATCCTTGCCAAAGGAATGGAAACCCATGACTGTCTCCTTAAGAAACTCTCAAGATTATAAGGACTTCACTCTTGAAAGATTGTATGGAATCTTGAAGACTTATGAACTAGAGCTGGAACAGGATGAGGTATTGGAGAAGGGGAGAAAGAAAGGAAGTTCAGTTGCATTGGTAGCTGAAGATGAGAGGAAATGCAGACAAGAAACTGTGAGATCTACATCAAACTCCAAAGATGGTATAAGAAATCAGGAATCAAGCAAGGGGAAAGAGCAAGTTGCTGAAAATGAAGACAACTCCAGCCAAGATGACTCAGATGGTATTGATGAGCATCTTGCATTTCTGTCCAGAAGATTTGCAAAGATGAAATTCAAGAAAAACACTAGAGCCACTAAACCTCACAAAAACACTGTGGACAAATCCAAGTTCAAGTATTTCAATTGTGGTATAAGTGGACACTTTGCAGGTGAGTGCAGAAAGCCAACTTCTGAAAAGAAGAAATTTGAACAAGTAGATTACAAAAAGAAATATTTTGATCTACTCAAGCAAAAGGAGAGGGCTTTCATTACTCAAGAAAGGGACTGGGCAGCTAATGGAGATGAAGAGGATGAAGATGTGGAGTATGTCAACCTTGCTCTCATGGCTGATTCTGAAGAAAATGAAGTTAGTTCATCAAGCAATCAGGTAATCACTACTGACTTAACACAGCTTACTAAAGAAGAGTGCAATGATGCTTTTAATGACATGTCTACTGAATTGTATCATTTGCGTGTGTCTCTTAAATCTCTTGCTAAAGAAAATAGTAGGATTAAAGAGAACAATCTGTTTTTAAGTAATAGAAATGCTTTGTTAGAAGATAAGATGATTGACCTAGAGAAAACTAAGTTGCATTGTATATCTGTTGAAAATGAACTAGCTGAATCTGTTAAGAAAGTAGAAATACTTTCCAATCAATTAGAGAAAGAGCAAGAGGTGATTAAAGCCTGGAAGACATCTAGGGATGTAAGTGCTCAAATTGCTAAGGTCCAAGGAATTGAATCATTCTGTGAAACTGCCTGGGATAAAAATAAAAAGAAACTGGAATTAATTGATGGGCTGTCAACGGATGTGGAATCAACGGATGATGAAAGTTATCCGTTGAAGGAAGAAAAGGAGCATCCGTTGAAGGTTCCTCAATCAAAACAGGCAGATGTTTCTAAAAGAGAGAATCTAAAGAAACTCAACAAAAAGTTTGGTTCAACTTCAAAGAACTTTGTCAAAGAAGAAGCAAGCACATCCAAAGATGTCAGTAAGGTGAATGTAGGGCACATGACCTTAGAACAGTTAAATAATAGGCTCAAAATGGTTGAGGATAAAAAGGAATCTAAAAGAAAATCCAACAGAAATGGGAAGGTAGGAGTTAATAAACACAACAATTACACACCTGATAGGTATGCTCCTAGAAAAAGCTGTGTGCATTGTAGTAGTGTTAATCATCTATCTGCTAATTGTAAATCCATTAAGAAGACTCCCATAACTGTACCCTCTTCTATGCCTAATATGTCTGCATCACCTCTGCATGCTATGCCTGTTATGTCTCAACAAAATCCTTATGCACATTTTGTAAACATGCCATATTTTAACAATCCTTATCTTGCTGCATGTAGTATGCCTCAAATGCCATACAATATGCCCATAGTGGAATAACATGTTTGCACAATCAATGCCTAATAATTTTATAAATGTGCTAAATGATTCTGTGACTAACCCTACACCTCAACCAACTACATCTAAGACCAAGGTTGACTCAAACTCACCTAAGTCTAAAGATGCAGGAGGAATGAAGTCTAGGAGAAAGGCTAACAAGAATGGACCCAAGGAAACTTGGGTACCAAAATCAAATTGATTGATTTTATGGTGTGCAGGGAAATGGAAGAAATCGATGGTACTTGGACAGTGGTTGTTCAAGACACATGACAGGAGATTTCTCCCTGCTCACAGAGTTCAAGGAGAGAGCTGGCCCTAGCATAACCTTTGGAGATGACAGCAAAGGGTTTACTATGGGATATGGCTTGATTTCAACAAGGAATGTCATCATTAATGAAGTTGCATTAGTTGATGGTCTCAAGCACAATTTACTGAGCATCAGTCAACTATGTGATAGAGGGAATACAGTTTCCTTCAATTCTGAAGCCTGTGTTGTCACTAGTAAGAAAGACAACAAAGTGGTTCTAACTGGAGTTAGAAAAGGAAATGTGTACATAGCTGACTTCAACTCTACAGATGCAGAATCCATTACTTGTCTCTTCAGCAAAGCAAGCGCAGTTGAAAGTTGGCTATGGCACAAGAAGCTATCTCACTTGAATTTCAAGACAATGAATGATCTAGTCAAAAAGGACTTAGTTAGAGGAATCCCTCTAGTTGAATTCTCAAGGGATGGTTTGTGTGATGCTTGTCAGAAAGGCAAACAAAGGAAAGCATCATTCAAAAAGAAGCTTGAAACAACAATTGATGAACCATTACAGCTGCTACATATGGATTTGTTTGGACCAGTCAATGTATTGTCTATTGCAAGAAAAAGATATTGCTTAGTGATTGTAGATGATTTCTCAAAGTTCTCATGGGTCTATTTTCTTGGATCAAAGGATGAAGCAAGTGAAATCATTATCAATCACATCAGGCAAGTCAACAATCATCCTGACTTGAAGGTTAGAAATATCAGGAGTGACAATGGAACTGAGTTCAAGAATTTGACATTAAGGCTGTTCTGTGAAGAAAATGGAATCATGCATGAGTTCTCAGCTCCAAGAACACCTCAGCAAAATGGGGTTGTTGAAAGAAAGAACAGATCTTTAATTGAAGCTGCCAGAACAATGCTTGAAGAATCAAAGTTACCAACATATTTCTGGGCTGAAGCTGTTAATTGTGCCTGCTTCACTCAGAATATTTCTTTGATCAATCAAGCTAAAGGCATGACTCCTTATCAGTTGTTCAAGAGAAGAAAACCAACTCTAAACTTTCTTCATGTCTTTGGATGTAAATGCTTTATACTGAGGAATCAATCTGACCATAAAGGGAAGTTTGATGCAAAGGCTGATGAAGGGATATTTGTTGGTTACTCAGCTGGAAAATCTTATAGGGTCTACAATCTAAGAACCAACATTGTTATGGAATCTGTGCATGTTGTGTTTGATGATAAAAAGATTGATGGACTAACAGATGAGGGACATAATGAGAGACTCAAATTTGACAACATTGAGATATATTGTGATGATAGTGAAGAGGAGACTGATGGAGATGACACTTCAAAAGGGATTCAAAACATGCCCTTGGATAATGCACAAAATAATGCAGTATCTGTTGACAGACACAGTGCATCATCCGTTGAAGTACAAAATGAAGCATCCGTTGATCATAGTTCATCAACGGATAATCGATTTACATCATCAATTGATAGAACTCCAAGTTCCCTGCAAAGGACCAACAACTCAGGGGGAGTTTCAACTAGTCAACACTCTGTCTCACATCATGACAATACTGAGGCCACCTCATCTAGAGCACATCTTCCACCACAAAGGAAATGGACCAAGAATCATCCCTTTGAACTGATCATTGGTGATGCATCATCTAAAGTGCAAACAAGAAAAGCCACTCAAGATGAATGTCTGTATAGTAGTTTTCTGTCTCAGGAGGAACCTAAGAAAGTGGAAGAAGCTCTATTGGATCCAGATTGGATATTAGCTATGCAGGAAGAGCTGAACCAATTTGAGAGAAACCAAGTATGGAAGCTGGTACCCAAACCAAAGAACAAGAGTCCTATTGACACAAAGTGGGTATTCAGAAACAAGATGGATGAAAATGGCATTATCATAAGGAATAAAGCCAGACTGGTTGCTAAAGGCTATTCTCAGCAAGAGGGAATAGATTTTGATGAAACATATGCTCCTGTTGCAAGACTTGAAGCCATCAGAATATTTCTAGCCCATGCAGCCCATGCCAATTTCAAAGTCTATCAAATGGATGTCAAGAGTGCATTTCTAAATGGGAAATTAGAGGAAGAAGTCTATGTAAGTCAACCTCCAGGATTTGAAGATCCAAATTTTCCAGACTATGTGTATTATCTGTTGAAAGCACTCTATGGACTGAAGCAAGCACCTAGAGCCTGGTATGAAACCTTATCAAAATTTCTTTTGGAGAATCACTTCACTAGAGGTACTGTTGATAAAACTCTCTTCTTTAGGGATGTTAATGGCTCTAGTATACTTGTTCAAATTTATGTAGATGACATAATATTTGGCTCTATAGATGATAAACTTTGCAAAAAGTTTGCTAAGCTAATGCAAAGTAATTATGAAATGAGCCTAATGGGAGAACTAACCTATTTTCTTGGTTTACAAGTTAAACAAGTTAGTGATGGAATTTTCATTAGTCAAACTAAATATATTTATGATCTTTTAAAGAAGTTTGACTTAATGGAATGTTCATCTGCAAAAACTCCCATGGCCACTGCCACCAAACTTGAATTAAATAAGACTGAAAGGTCTGTGGATATTACAAGTTATAGAGGCATGGTTGGTTCACTTTTATATTTAACTGCTAGCAGACCAGATATAATGTTTGCTACATGTCTATGTGCTAGATTCCAAGCTGATCCTAGGGAGTCTCACTTAATTGCTATCAAAAGGATTTTCAGATATCTCAAGGGTACACCAAATTTAGGTATTTGGTATCCTAGAGAATCTGGCTTTGATCTAATTGGTTATTCAGATGCAGACTATGCAGGTTGCAAAATAGATAGGAAAAGTACAACAGGCTCCTGCCAATTCCTGGGAAACAAGCTTGTATCATGGTTTAGCAAAAAGCAAAATTCAGTCTCTACTTCTACAGCTGAGGCTGAATACATTGCTGCTGGAAGTTGCTGTTCTCAAGTGTTATGGATGAGGAACCAACTCCTTGACTATGGACTTCATGTTGATAGAATTCCTATCTTTTGTGACAACACAAGTGCCATAGCCATAACAGAGAATCCTGTGCAGCACTCAAGGACCAAGCACATTGATATCAAGTACCACTTCATTAGGGAGCATGTCATGAATGGTACAGTGGAACTACATTTTGTTCCAAGTGAACAACAAATTGCTGACATATTTACCAAGCCACTTGATGAATCAACATTCACAAGATTGGTAAGTGAGCTAGGTATGCTTAATTACTCTTAAAATTCATGTCTTTATTGCAATTTGAATTGAAGCCTGAAATATATTAGTTGCTAAGAACAAATTTGACTTTTAACATAGTTTATTCCATCAACGGATGTTCCCTATCCGTTGAAAGTCAAAATTGCTCTATCAACGGATAATCATTATCCGTTGAAAGACAAATACATTTCTGGAATTTTTATCCGTCAACGGATAAAACTGAAGTACCTTTCAACGGATGACAATTTGCCTTATCCGTTGAAATGTCACATCAATCAATTCAGGTGTTTAACAGCCGTTGATTCTATTCTCTTAACCGTTGATACTCATACATACATCTGTATGTATTGGTTTTAAAGGTAGTTTTTAGAATACTTACAGTTTATTCTTAAAACGGCTGAAATTCACTAACGCATATTTATTGATAAATCTTTATTTTATATTTTTGTTTATTAATTTGAGAAAGCATATAAGTCCTTCTGATTGTTCATTTTTACTTTACGCTTTCTTAAAATTTCAAGCATTTACCATTTTCTCTCTGCAAAAACTTCAAGTTATTCTCTGCAATTTCTACTCACAACAATGGCACCAGTCGTGAAGATTATGTCTCAATCTGGGTTCATCTATGAAAAGAAAAATTTCATAGCTTTGGTAGAAAAGAATGAAGCCCACTCAGACTATCACAAAATGATGGACTTCATCAAAAACTGTAAACTTAGCTATGCAATGCTGGAAGCCCCAACAATTTTCTGTGAAGTAGTTGAGGAGATTTGGACAACTGCTGAGTTCAACTCCATGGATATGACTATCTCCTTCACTCTCAAAGGTAAAACTCACTGTATTAACTGTGATGATTTACAAGCATGTTTTAAATTGCCTGAGAACAATGCCATGACACCACACACTGATAGTGATGTATCCAGCATGTTAGATTCCATAGGTTATTCTCTTAACTCTGCTAATTTAGGGAGTATTAGAAGAAAAGGCCTTAGGAAAGAATGGAGTTTCCTTGGGGATGCCTTTATAAAGGTTTTCTCTGGGAAAATTAGTAATTTTGATGCCATAACTTCATCTCTGGTTAATATGCTCTATATGCTTGTTTCTGATAGGTATTTTAACTTTAGCAACTATGTGATGCTAGAATTAGGTACTAGATTAGGTAACAAAGCTAATAGACCTAATAACATCTATTATGCTAGATTCTTTATGTTATTGGCTAACCATGTTGCTGAAGGTTTAGTCATAATCAATGAGAATAATAAACTCAAGTGCTGGGCACAAGAGAAAAGAGTTCTTGCAGACTTGATGAGAATGGATCTTAACAGCAGTGTGTCATTGGTATATTTACCAATCATGAATGCACCTCAGGTAGGTGAGGTAATTGCTTCTACAACTCCTACTTCTTCCAACCCCTCTATTTCTTTATCTTCTAGTGTGGCCATGAAATCTGTGATGCCCCAACAGATTTCTACCAAGGTCACCAAAACTAAACTTTCAAAATCAAAGACAAAGAAATCCACCTCTGTTGTTTCTCAAAAGACAACAGTTGTAACACCAACTATTAACCCTAAGGTGAGTGAACAGGGTGTGAGTGGTGAGGGGAGGGGTGAACATCAAAGAAACCCCCAGGATAAGGAAGGAAAGTTGAGTGCTTCCCAAGCTAGCCAAGCCACAGTTTCTCAAAAAGCTGTGGTGGTTGAAAAGGTATCTAGCACATCCCTAGTAGCATCCTCCCAAAAGGATGTTACTATTGAAAATAGTTCCAAACCAGGAACACAGAACAAACGAGGGAGGGACACTAAAGCCAAACACTCACCAACAAAAGCCTTTATTAGAAGAAAGAAGGCTAGAACCCAATCTTCTACACAGGGTGCACACACTGCACAGATACATCCATCTGTATCTATGCCTTCTCAAACTCAGTTTGATGTGACTCCAATAAATGTGGAGTCACAGCCCCATTCTCTCACAATAATCACACATCAATCACCAAACACTTCATCACCATCTCTGGATGTGGATATGTTATTCCCATCAATTCCTGATTCTCCCTCTTTACAACTCAGGGAGAAGCCCCACTCAAATACAGGTGATCATCATCTCTTGGATGATTTGTTGGATCACCCGCAAATTCTTTCAGATATAATTGAAGGATCTGTGTCACCACATCTCAAATCAATCTACACAGATTCAACAGTTATATCACTTTCAATTTCAACTTCTTTTCCTTCTTCAACGGATATCACTCATCCGTTGACAAGTGGTTGTTCTTCAACGGATAAGCTTAACAGCAGTTATCCGTTGATAACATCAGTTTCACCTTCAACGGATATTCCACATCCGTTGACAGTCTCTACACAAATAACTGAATTAATCCCAAGTATAGAAGACATGAATACTGTGCAATCACTCTTAGGATTGAGGGAAGGGAGTGACAATTTGAGTGAGAGGCTGGGTTGCTCCCAGGCAAAAGGAGAGATTGAGAGCTCAAAAATGCATGCTATTTCTTCCAGCATGGCAAAAGTAAGTGAGTGGAGTACCACCTTAGTAGGTGAAGGTGAGGGAGTGAGTTGTGTGAGCCAGGGGGAGCCCCTGATGCAAGAACATAGAGAAAAAGAGAGAAAAGCAGGTACAGTAGATACAAGGGTGGAACCAGCCATTGCTAATGAGTCAATGATTGTGGATGATGCTGAAAAGGAAAGACAATTTCAGCAACATTACAAAGCTGTAATTGATAACATTTCCTTGGATGCTGACACTTTTACTCATCCTGTGACAGCCTATCAACTGTTGGCTGCTCAGGGCAATGAGAAAGCAGAAAGGTCACTACATCTAGTGCACACAACAGAATCTCTTCAAAGGGATAAAGCTGCCATTAACAAAATGCCTTCTACAGCTGGTGAGCCATCTGAGGAATTTGGAGCAAATTCTGATGATGATGACTCTATTTCTTTTTATGGAAGCATGAACTTAGGGGGAGATGAAGGCCCTAGTTCAATTCCAAATCTACCTGAATGGGCCTTGACTAAGGAGTACAGATCAGGGGAATTCAATGTCTCTTTAGTCAAACAAATCAACACTATTCAACAGGCCATTCAGAATACTTCACATGCAAGTATCAAGGCTATCCTTCAAGCTCACCTGGACTCACTGCATCTCATGAAGCTGCAGCAAGTGAAGCAGAATCTGAGTATGGATGATCTCAGGAAGGATATTGCTGACTTGAAAACCTATACTTCAGAAAAATTGGATTCAGTCATGCCCTATGGTACATTGCAGGACTTGGTTTTGAGATTGAAGAAAGAATCTGTTACTGAAAAACGGTTGGCCAAGTTAGAAGACAGAGTTCAAGTTATTGAAAATTCTGTGGCCACCATTCTTCACAATCAACAATCTCAAACCAGTCTCCTAATGCAGCTGGCAAAAGCACAAGGCTTGACCCCTCTCCTTGATGATAACAAAAAGGGGGAGAGTAAAAGGGAAGGGGAAGGAGAGCCATCTACAAAAGTCAACATATCTAAAGTGCTAGTTCCTGCCATCACTACTTCTCCAATCATTCAAATCAAGGGCAAGCCTGATGGAATTGATTTGATTCAGCTAGCAGCAGCTGAAATTCAAGTGAAAGAGCAAAGGAGGAGAATTGATGAAAGGTTGCAACTGTTGTTTGGTTCTACACAAGACAAATCAACATCTGTGAAATACAGCACAAAAATTGAACCAATCAACATGGAGCTCATGCCAGTAGGGAGTCATAAGGATGGAGAAGCTTCTTCCAAAGAACTACAAGCTATAATTCTCAAGCCCAATGAAAGATCCAATAAGGACTCAACAAAGAATCCTTTAAAAGAAGTGGACTTTCCTCCTCCAAAAGCTGATGAGAACAAGATTTTAGGCAGAAGTATTGCTTATCTCAAAAAGACCATGGATGAGGCTGTAAGGAGAAATAGAGCTATTATCATTAGAGAGGGAAAGAGCATATGTGTGATGCAAGGACATCCCAAATTCTCAATAGCCAAGAAGGAAGAAGACAAGCAATTAAAGGCTGACAAAAGAGCACAAGCAAAGCTTGAACAACAGCTAAAGTCAAGTCTAGTTGAAAAAGAAAAAGGGATTGAAGTCAGGGGTGAAGACAAGACTACAAACCTAGATGAGGTTTTAGGGAGTATATTTGGTGAGAGTGTGGAAGAAAGAGAGGAATGGCAGAAGGGAAACAGAAGAAAGGCCAAGGCACATAAAAGGAGTGGAGATAACACTGAAATAACCAAATCTATATCTAAACCACTACCTTCCATACCTGAACCCCTTGTTGCTGATCCCACAATAAACATCCATAGTGAACCAATCATTCCAAAAGAGGAACCTATTGATTGGGACACTATCAAATTGCCTACCTTTCTAACCACTCTTCCACTACCAAAGAAACAGAAAAGAAAACCAAAATCTACACCTCCCTTAACCTCTAAGAAATTCACTCAAAAACAAAAACCTAAGCCTAAGTCACCCATTTCTAAAGATGATTATGTTCACATCTGTGACATAAAAGAAATTTCAGACATTGAACTCTATCTGGATGAGCTGGAGGATGTAAGGGGAATAGCTGCCTACAGACAGTTACCAGAGAGATTAGTGTTCAGATATAAAGGAGCTGGGGAAAGAACATGGCCTCTCCACAGGATTCTGGATGAAGGCTACTCTACCTTGATTAGAGTCTATTCAGTTATACAAAAGGATTCTGGCTTTACCAGAACTGCCAAGGCTGAAATTCTCAACAAGATAGCCAATATAAGGAAAACTTGGAGGGAGCCCAATGCTTTACCCAGGACTTTACTCATTCAAGAAAGGGAAATGAAAATTCTCAAATCACCTCATTGGTTGATGGAATTTAGAGATGATAAAGGAGTCAGAAGATTTTTCAGACTTGAAGACCAACTCAAGATTGCCAGCAATGAAACTCTCAAAGAAATGCAATCTAAGTTGGATGTCAGTGTTGAAGATGAAGCTGAATTCTTCAGACAACTCCAACTCCAAATTGAGGAAAATGACAAAAGGCTAGGAAAGAAAACCAGGGAACAAAGAAGAAAAAGATGATTTGCTCAGACTAAAGGAGTGTCCTTGGAAACACTGTAAATCTTCAATTATCTCCTAGTACATACACTTTTGCAGCATTTTTAAATTTCTACTTAGTTTCAATTCATATATCTGTTAAGTGTTTTGTTATCATCAAGTTAACCCTGAATTTATGCCTACAATTCTTATAGACATAAATAGGGGGAGATTGTTAGGAATGTATGTGCATTAGTTTGATGATATGTTTAACAAAATCCTTAAGTAGAAATTTAGTGTCTGTAGCCTCAACGGATAAGACCACTTTGGCTATCCGTTGATGGTGTAGCTTTACTTAGAAATAAGTCTAGTGTTGTAGCATATTTCAGTCTCTGTATTTAAAATGTAATTCTTGGAAGTTGAGAGAAACTATGAGTCATGTTGACTACTAGATGATATGCAGATAGGAAGGCCAATTGTAAATACTTCATGCCTTGTAATTTTGTATAAGTGAAGTGGTATCAACGGATGACTTAAAGACCTTCAACGGATGAGAAGCTAAGCTTCAACGGATGTCTCTAAAGCTTCAACGGATAAAGTCATCAACGGATAACATCCTTCAACGGATGAGTGCATCAACGGATGAAAGCTTCAACGGATAACATCCTTCAACGGATGAGTGCATCAATGGATGAAAGCTTCAACGGATAACATCCTTCAACGGATGAGTGCATCAACGGATGAAAGCTTCAATGGATGTTCTGATGATTAGCCGTTGATAAGGGGTAGTTGTACCTACAAACAGAGGCACATGGGTTGATAGAGACAACTGAGATGTGGTAGCCGAATTTCAGGAACAACAGAAAAAGCAGCCGTTCTTCTCTAGTACAAAGATGCAATAGTCAACAAAGTACTGGAGTGAACAGGAAAAGAAGCAAGTGAAGATCTTATTTTATTACTGTATTTTATATTGTTCTTCACTTGTACACTTGGTAATATAAAAACCAAGTAGAAGCTAGTAATTAGGAGAGAGATTTTCCAGAGCTGTTTAGAAAAATATTGAGAGAAAATTCATCTAGTTTGTACTAGGATGCAGCTGTGATCAACATTATTTAATCACAGATTTTCTAAAATACCATCTCTGGTGGAACAACAAATCCACCAGAAAAGTTTTTAAGGTCTGTTGTGTTCTTTACATTTGTGCTTGAATATATATCTGTCTGTATTAGCTTAAAGCAATTCACACACTTGTTCTTCTTGAACACACAACTTTCATAAACTGCTCAAAACTTGAAAAAGTTTTGAGATTTACATTCAACCCCCCTTCTGTAAATCTCATTGTTAGTCCACTAGGAATAACAATACCTTATGAATGATCCAACCATAAGGATGTGAATATATATATATTAGTGATATGATAATGTTTTTAGAAAAAATAAACTTTGTTTGGTTTGCTATTTTAACAGTCAATTAGTTGTTTGACGAGTACTTCTTAATACAGTTTAGCCCCATATTAATGTTATAGTTTTTTCAAAATAACTTATGAATGATCCAATCGTAAGATGTGAAGATCTTTATATATTAGTGATATGATAAAAATTTAGAAAAAAATAAATTTATTTGGCTTGCTATTTTAACAGTCAACTAGTAGTTTGACCCGTACTTCTTAATAATATTTAGTCCCATATTAATGTTATGATTTTTTCAAAAGAACATATGAATGATCCAACCATGAAAATGTGAATATCTATATATACCAGTGATATGATACAAGTTTTAGAAAAAAATAAATTTATTTGATTTGCTATTTTAACAGTCAACTAGTAGTTTGACAAGTATTTCTTAATACTGTTTAGTCTCATATTAATGTTATAATTTTTTCAAAATAACTTATGAATTATCCAACCTTAAGGATGTGAAGATCTATATATATTAGTGATATGATAAAGTACTTAAAAAAAATAAATTTATTTGGTTTGCTATTTTAACAGTCAACTAGTAGTTTGACTAATACTTCTTAATATTGTTTAATCTCATATTAATGTTATGATTCTTTCAAAATAACTTATGACTGATCAAACCGTAAGGATGTGGAGATCTATATATACTAGTGATATTATAAAAGTTTTAGAAAAAAATAAATTTGTTTTGTTTGCTATTTTAACAGTCAAACAGTAGTTTGACCAGTACTTCTTAATGTTGTTTAGTCCCATATTAATGTTATGATTTTTTTCAAAATAACTTATGAATGATCCAACCATATGGATGGAAATATCAATATAGATTAGTGATATGATAAAAAAATTTGAAAAAAATATATTTATTTGGTTTGCTATTTTAACAGTCAACTAGTAGTTTGACCAGTACTTCTTAATACTGTTTAGTCCCATATTAATGCTATGATTTTTTCAAAATAACTTATTAATGATCTAATTGTAAGGATGTGAAGATATATATATATTAGTGATATGATAAAATACTTAGAAAAAAATAAATTTATTTGGTTTGCTATTTTAACAGTCAAGTAGTAGTTTGACCAATAAGCCTTAATACTGTTTAATCTCATATTAATGTTATGATTTTTTCAAAATAACTTATAAAAGATCCAACCGTAAGGATGTGAAGATCTATATATATTAGTGATATAATAAAAAGTTTAGAAAAAAAATAAATTTATTTGGTTTGCTATTTTAACAGTCAACTAGTAGTTTGACCAGTACTTCTTAATACTGTTTAGTCCCATATTAATGCTATGATTTTTTCAAAATAACTTATTAATGATCTAACTGTAAGGATGTGAAGATCTATATATATTAGTGATATGATAAAATACTTAGAAAAAAATAAATTTATTTGGTTTGCTATTTTAACAGTCAAGTAGTAGTTTGACCAATAAGCCTTAATACTGTTTAATCTCATATTAATGTTATGATTTTTTCAAAATAACTTATAAAAGATCCAACCATAAGGATGTGAAGATCTATATATATTAGTGATATAATAAAAAGTTTAGAAAAAAAATAAATTTATTTGGTTTGCTATTTTAACAGTCAAACAATAGTTTGACCAGTACTTCTTAATATTGTTTAGTCCCATATTAATGTTATGATTTTTTTTCAAAATAACTTATGAATGATCCAACTGTATGGATGGAAATATCTATATAGATTAATGATATGATAAAAAAATTTGAAAAAAATAAATTTATTTGGTTTGCTATTTTAACAGTCAACTAGTAGTTTGACTAATACTTCTTAATGCTATTTAGTCTCATATTAATGCTATGATTTTTCAAAATAACTTATGAATGATCTAACCGTAACGATGTGAAGATATATATATATATTAGTGATATGATAAATGTTTTAGAAAAAATAAATTTATTTGGTTTGCTATTTTAACAGTCAAACAGTTGTTTGACGAGTACTTCTCAATACAGTTTAGCCCCATATTAATGTTATAATATTTTCAAAATAACTTATGAATGATCCAACCGTAAGATGTGAAGATATTTATATATTAGTGATATGATAAAAATTTTGAAAAAAAATAAATTTATTTGGTTTGCTATTTTAACACTCAACTAGTAGTTTGACTAGTACTTCTTAATACTGTTTAATCTCATGTTAATGTTATGATTTTTTCAAAATAACTTATAAAAGATCCAACCAGAAGGATGTGAAGATCTATATATATTAGTAATATAATAAAAATTTTAGAAAATAAATAAATTTATTTGGTTTGCTATTTTAACTGCCAAACAGTATTTTGACTAGTACTTCTTAATACTGTTTAGTCCCATATTAATGTTATGATTTTTTTAAAAATAACTTATCAATGAGCCAACCGTAAGGATGGAAATATCTATATATATTATTAATATGATAAAAGTTTTAGAAAAAAATAAATTTTTTTGGTTTGCTATTTTAACAGTCAACTAGTAGTTTGACGAGTACTTCTTAATATTGTTTAGTCCCATATTAATGCTATGATTTTTTCAAAATAACTTATGAATGATCCAACCATAACGATGTGAAGATCTATATATATTAGTGATATGATAAATGTTTTAGAAAAAATAAATTTATTTGGTTTTCTATTTTAACAGTCAATTAGTTGTTTGACGAGTACTTCTTAATACAGTTTAGCCCCATATTAATGTTATAATTTTTTCAAAATAACTTATGAATGATCCAACCGTAAGATGTGAAGATATTTATATATTAGTGATATAATAAAAATTTAGAAAAAAAATAAATTTATTTGGTTTGCTATTTTAACAGTCAACTAGTAGTTTGACTAGTACTTCTTAATACTGTTTAATCTCATATTAATGTTATGATTTTTCCAAAATAACTTATAAAAGGTCCAACCGTAAGGATGTGAAGATCTATATATAAATTAGTAATATAATAAAAATTTTAGAAAAAAAATAAATTTATTTGGTTTGCTATTTTAACAGTCAAACAGTAGTTTTACCAGTACTTCTTAATACTGTTTAGTCCCATATTAATGTTATGATTTTTTTTAAAATAACTTATGAATGAGTCAACCTTAAGGATGGGAATGTCTATATATGTTAGTAATATGATAAAAAATTTAGAAAAAATTAAATTTATTTGGTTTGCTATTTTAACAGTCAACTAGTAGTTTGACCAGTACTTCTTAATACTGTTTAGTCCCATATTAATGCTATGATTTTTTCAAAATACCTTATGAATGATCCAACCATAAGGATGTGAATATATATATATTAGTGATATGATAATTTTTTTAGAAAAAATAAACTTTGTTTGGTTTGCTATTTTAACAGTCAATTAGTTGTTTGACGAGTACTTCTTAATACAGTTTAGCCCCATATTAATGTTATAGTTTTTTCAAAATAACTTATGAATGATCCAATCGTAAGATGTGAAGATCTTTATATATTAGTGATATGATAAAAATTTAGAAAAAAATAAATTTATTTGGCTTGCTATTTTAACAGTCAACTAGTAGTTTGACCCGTACTTCTTAATAATATTTAGTCCCATATTAATGTTATGATTTTTTCAAAAGAACATATGAATGATCCAACCATGAAAATGTGAATATCTATATATACCAGTGATATGATACAAGTTTTAGAAAAAAATAAATTTATTTGATTTGCTATTTTAACAGTCAACTAGTAGTTTGACAAGTATTTCTTAATACTATTTAGTCTCATATTAATGTTATAATTTTTTCAAAATAACTTATGAATTATCCAACCTTAAGGATGTGAAGATCTATATATATTAGTGATATGATAAAGTACTTAAAAAAAATAAATTTATTTGGTTTGCTATTTTAACAGTCAACTAGTAGTTTGACTAATACTTCTTAATATTGTTTAATCTCATATTAATGTTATGATTCTTTCAAAATAACTTATGACTGATCAAACCGTAAGGATGTGGAGATCTATATATACTAGTGATATTATAAAAGTTTTAGAAAAAAATAAATTTGTTTTGTTTGCTATTTTAACAGTCAAACAGTAGTTTGACCAGTACTTCTTAATGTTGTTTAGTCCCATATTAATGTTATGATTTTTTTCAAAATAACTTATGAATGATCCAACCATATGGATGGAAATATCAATATAGATTAGTGATATGATAAAAAAATTTGAAAAAAATATATTTATTTGGTTTGCTATTTTAACAGTCAACTAGTAGTTTGACCAGTACTTCTTAATACTGTTTAGTCCCATATTAATGCTATGATTTTTTCAAAATAACTTATTAATGATCTAACTGTAAGGATGTGAAGATCTATATATATTAGTGATATGATAAAATACTTAGAAAAAAATAAATTTATTTGGTTTGCTATTTTAACAGTCAAGTAGTAGTTTGACCAATAAACCTTAATACTGTTTAATCTCATATTAATGTTATGATTTTTTCAAAATAACTTATAAAAGATCCAACCGTAAGGATGTGAAGATCTATATATATTAGTGATATAATAAAAAGTTTAGAAAAAAAATAAATTTATTTGGTTTGCTATTTTAACAGTCAACTAGTAGTTTGACCAGTACTTCTTAATACTGTTTAGTCCCATATTAATGCTATGATTTTTTCAAAATAACTTATTAATGATCTAACTGTAAGGATGTGAAGATCTATATATCTTAGTGATATGATAAAATACTTAGAAAAAAATAAATTTATTTGGTTTGCTATTTTAACAGTCAAGTAGTAGTTTGACCAATAAGCCTTAATACTGTTTAATCTCATATTAATGTTATGATTTTTTCAAAATAACTTATAAAAGATCCAACCATAAGGATGTAAAGATCTATATATATTAGTGATATAATAAAAAGTTTAGAAAAAAAATAAATTTATTTGGTTTGCTATTTTAACAGTCAAACAATAGTTTGACCAGTACTTCTTAATATTGTTTAGTCCCATATTAATGTTATGATTTTTTTTCAAAATAACTTATGAATGATCCAACTGTATGGATGGAAATATCTATATAGATTAATGATATGATAAAAAAATTTGAAAAAAATAAATTTATTTGGTTTGCTATTTTAACAGTCAACTAGTAGTTTGACTAATACTTCTTAATGCTATTTAGTCTCATATTAATGCTATGATTTTTCAAAATAACTTATGAATGATCTAACCGTAACGATGTGAAGATATATATATATTAGTGATATGATAAATGTTTTATAAAAAATAAATTTATTTGGTTTGCTATTTTAACAGTCAAACAGTTGTTTGACGAGTACTTCTCAATACAGTTTAGCCCCATATTAATGTTATAATATTTTCAAAATAACTTATGAATGATCCAACCGTAAGATGTGAAGATATTTATATATTAGTGATATGATAAAAATTTTGAAAAAAAATAAATTTATTTGGTTTGCTATTTTAACACTCAACTAGTAGTTTGACTAGTACTTCTTAATACTGTTTAATCTCATGTTAATGTTATGATTTTTTCAAAATAACTTATAAAAGATCCAACCAGAAGGATGTGAAGATCTATATATATTAGTAATATAATAAAAATTTTAGAAAATAAATAAATTTATTTGGTTTGCTATTTTAACTGCCAAACAGTATTTTGACTAGTACTTCTTAATACTGTTTAGTCCCATATTAATGTTATGATTTTTTTAAAAATAACTTATCAATGAGCCAACCGTAAGGATGGAAATATCTATATATATTATTAATATGATAAAAGTTTTAGAAAAAAATAAATTTTTTTGGTTTGCTATTTTAACAGTCAACTAGTAGTTTGACGAGTACTTCTTAATATTGTTTAGTCCCATATTAATGCTATGATTTTTTCAAAATAACTTATGAATGATCCAACCATAACGATGTAAAGATCTATATATATTAGTGATATGATAAATGTTTTAGAAAAAATAAATTTATTTGGTTTGCTATTTTAACAGTCAATTAGTTGTTTGACGAGTACTTCTTAATACAGTTTAGCCCCATATTAATGTTATAATTTTTTCAAAATAACTTATGAATGATCCAATCGTAAGATGTGAAGATCTTTATATATTAGTGATATGTTAAAAATTTAGAAAAAAATAAATTTATTTGGTTTGCTATTTTAACAGTCAACTAGTAGTTTGACACGTACTTCTTAATACTTTTTAGTCCCATATTAATGTTTTGATTTTTTCAAAAGAACTTATGAATGATCAAACCATGAGAATGTGAATATCTATATATACTAGTGATATGATACAAGTTTTAGAAAAAAATAAATTTATTTGATTTGTTATTTTAACAGTCAACTAGTAGTTTGACAAGTATTTCTTAATATTGTTTAGTCTAATATTAATGTTATGATTTTTTCAAAATAAATTATGAATTATCCAACCGTAAGGATGGGAAGATTTATATATATTAGTGATATGATAAAATACTTAGAAAAAAATAAATTTATTTGGTTTGCTATTTTAACAGTCAACTAGTAGTTTGACCAATACTTCTTAATATTGTTTAATCCCATATTAATGTTATTATTCTTTCAAAATAACTTATGAATGATCAAACCTTAGGGATGTGAAGATCTATATATACTAGTGATATTATAAAAGTTTTAGAAAAAAATAAAATTATTTTGTTTGCTATTTTAACAGTCAACTAGTAGTTTGACTAGTACTTCTTAATACTGTTTAGTATTATATTAATGTTATGATTTTTTCAAAAAAACTTATGAATAATCCAACTGTAAGGATTTGAAGATCTATATATATTAGTGATATGATAAAAGTTTTAAAAAAAATAAATTTATTTGGTTTGCTATTTTAACAGTCAAATTGTAATTTGACCAGTACTTCTTAATACTGTTTAGCCCCATATTAATGTTATGATTTTTTCAAAATAACTTATGAATGATCCAACCGTAAGGATGGAAATATCTATATATATTAGTGATATTGTTAGATATAATTGTGATGTCATGTCTAATAATGATTTGTGTTTAGTTTTCAGATCTTAACTAACAGGACAAATCAGGACTTAACTTGAAATCAGTACTTATACAGAAGTTAGAACTTAAGATATCAGAACTTAAGTTATCAGAACTTAAGATATCAGAAGATATTTATCAGGAGATAATATCAGGACTTAAGAAGACTTTCACATAAGGAAGGCGGCTGATTGAAGGAAAGAAGATTAAGGTAAACACAAGAAGAGATATGTATGGAGAAGAATTCTATGAAGAATAGAATACGTGGAAGAAAAGATAACTAGTTCATATATTTTTTGATGCAGACTTATGTTTGATATCAATTAGAAGTTTATCTTGTAACTGTGTGTCTATACAAACACAACATAGGGTTTACACTATAAGTGTTATCATAATCGAGAATATTATTCATTGTAACCCTAGCAGCTCTCGTGATATTTGTTCATCACTGAGAGAGAATGGTTCCATTGTAATACTGTTTTGTTAATAAGATTATTCTGTGTTTCATACTTGTGTTCTTAATTCGATTTGATTGTAGTATACACTGTATTCAACCCCCCTTCTACAGTGTGTGTGACCTAACAAGTTGTATCAGAGCAGTCTGTTAACACATATACAGTAAAGATCCAAAACAATCATGTCTGAAGAAGAGAAAACTCCAACCAAGCCTACCAAAACTGAAGAAACTCCAAAAACTCAAATCCATAATCGATATGAGACTAATAGGGTTCCCATACTGAAACCTTCTGAGTATCCCATATGGAAAGTGAGGATGACTATGTTTTTGGAAGCTACGGATCCAGAATACCTTGACAGAATTAATGAAGGTCCATATAAGCCAACCAAGTTATCTGTTGTAGTTGCAGATCAGCCAGCACAGACTATACCAAAGGAGAAAAGTGAATATACAGCTGAAGATATCTCATCTATTGCCAAGGATGCAAAGGTAAGGCTTTTGCTGCATAGTGCCATTGATAATGTCATGTCAAACAGGGTAATTAACTGCAAGACTACAAAGGAGATATGGGATGCCTTGGAGACAAGATATCAGGGAACTGATTCAATTAAGAAGAACATGAGGACTATACTCACTCAAGAGTATGAGCACTTTGACTCAAAACCTGATGAGTCATTAACTTGTTTATATGACAGATTTGTCAAACTCTTGAATGATCTGTCACTGGTGGATAAGGAATATGATCCTGAAGATACTAATCTTAAATTCCTTTTAGCTATTCGTGAAATTTGGGATTTGAAGGCAACTACTATAAGAGACAACTATGTTCTTGATGAAACTACTCTTGATGAAATTTATGGTATGCTCAAAACTCATGAACTTGAGATGGATCAAAAAAGCAAGAGGCATGGGCGAAAGTCAAGAACAGTTGCTCTTATGGCTGAGGAGGAATCCCCCAAAGTGGCCATCTCAAAGAAAGGCAAAGGAAAGGCTCTCATCACAAAGTCTGATACTGAGTCATCAAGTTCTGATAGTGATGAGGATTCAAAAACTGAAAGTTTATCTGAGATGGATGCTGATAAAGAGATGATGAAATTGTGTGCTCTTATGGTGAAGGGCATCACAAAGATAGCTTACAGGAAATTCAGAAAGGGAAAGAAGTTTTCCAGGAAAAGTGGAAGTTCTGATAAGAAGGGATTCAGAAAATTTGAAGGCAAAGTAGGGAAGTCTAACAGAGGCGGTTTCTCAAATGTTTAATGCTACAACTGTGGTGAAAAAGGCCACATATCTCCTGACTGCGAGAAAGGAAAAGCTGACAAAGGCAAGACACTTGTCACAAAGAAGAAAAGCTGGACAGACACTTCAGATTCTGATAATGAGGTGAATTATGCCTTGATGGCAAATGCCGATAGCAGTTCTGATGCTGCTGAGTTAAAGGTACCTCAAACAACTTATGCTTTTCATACTGATGATATTACTGAGTTGAGATCTTATCTTAAAACCATATTCATTAGTTATAGAGATCCGACTTTAACTTGTGATATGTTAACTTCTGAAAATCTGGCTTTTAAGAAAAGGAATGACTATTTAGAAAAAGAGTTAGTTATGTTCCGTCAAACTCAGAAAGAAAGAGATGATGCTTTTTATTTTAGAGATGAAGTATTAAAATTGAATCAATCTCTAAAATTGAGTTAGAAAAGGAAAGAAAGATTATCAGGACTTGGACTAACCCTGGCAGAACCACTCAGAATTTATTAAGTATTGGAAACTGGTAAGAGGGCTTAGGTTATGGAGATGAAAAAAGTGAAACAGGAACTGAACAAATTAAGCCAATTATTGTTAAACAGACTACTAAGCCAAAGTTAAATCTTGTTAAGTTTGTAGCAAAATCTGTAAAGTCTGATTCTGAAAAGATGAAAGATGCTGAGATAGAAGTTTAGGCAGATTCAACTTCTAACAAATTGAAACAGGATAAGACAATTGAAGTTAACATAGGCTTAATGACAAAGAAGCAGCTTAAGTATAAGCTGAAAGAGATTAAGAATGTAAACAAGGTAAAGCTACCTAGGAAAAATAGGAATGGAAAGGAAGGTGTGAATAAAAGCAATAATTATGTGCCTGTTCCTAATGCTCATAGAGAGAAATGCTATAACTGTAGAAATTCTAACCATCTGGCTTCTTTTTACAGGAAGAATAAGAATATAAACTCCTTACTTTCTAAGTCAGGAGTTAAGAGTCAGTATGTTATGTTTAAGCCACAAAATCCTTGTTTTCATTGTGGTAGTTTATGGCATTCCATTTATATTTGTAAGGAATAACATAGTTTGTACTATGATTATTATCAAATGAAACCTTCTTTAAAGAAAGTTAGCATTATTCCTTCTAGTGTAAGTTCTGATGCAAAGTCTGATACTGTAAATTCTGATAAGAAAAATGTTAACATAAACTCTGATGTTAAATCCGCTGCAAATGTTAACAAACTTAATAAGGCCAAAGGATCCAAGCAAGTCTGGGTCCTTAAAACTAATCATTAGTGGTCTTTGTGATTGCAGGGCAACAGGAAAAACATCCTAGTTCTGGACAGTGGATGTTCAGGATATATGAATTGAAATAAAGCCCTTCTATCAGAATTTTTGGAGAAAGCTGGCCCAGGAGTTTCTTATGGAGATGGCAACATGGGAAAAACTCTGGGATATGGTAATATCAATCTTGGGAATGTCATTATTGAAAAAGTAGCTCTAGTCTCAGGACTTAAACAGAATCTGCTGAGTGTTAGTCAAATATGTGATAGAGGTTATCATGTGGAGTTCTTCGAAGAACACTGTGAAGTTGTAGGCAAATCTACAGGCAAAGTTGTTCTAAAGGGATACAGGCATGGTAACATTTATGAAGCCAAGCTTTCAACAAGTCCTGATGGTTCTGAAATCTGTCTGTTAAGTAGAGCATCAATTGAAGAAAGCTTGGATTGGCACAAGAAACTCTCTCATTTAAATTTCAACAATATAAATGAACTAGTCAAGAAAGATCTTGTGGGAGGACTGCCAAAATCAGTATTTGCTCCCGATGGCCTTTGTGATTCATGTCAAAAGGCAAAACAAAGAAAATCTTCATTCAAGAGCAAGACTGAATCTTCAATTCTTGAGCCTTAACACCTACTACATGTTGATCTATTTGGTCCAGTGAATGTCATGTCTATTGCAAAGAAGAAATATGCTATGGTCATAGTAGATGAGTTTACCAGATACACATGGGTGTATTTCTTGCACATAAAAAGTGAAACTACATCTATCTTGATTGATCATGTCAAACAACTGGATAAATTGGTCAAAGACTCTGTGAAAATCGTTAGAAGTGATAATGGCACTGAGTTCAAGCATATGATTATGGAAGAGTTCTGCAAAGACCAAGGAATAAATCAGGAATTTTCTGCTCCTAGAACTCCACAGGAAAATGGAGTTTTTGAAAGAAAGAATAGAACTCTTACTGAAGCTGCACGAACTATGCTTGATGAAGTAAAGTTACCAACCTACTTTTGGGCTGAAGCTGTGCAGACTTCTTGTTTTACTCAGAATGCAACACTTATCAACAAGCATGGAAAGACACCATATGAGATGGTGAAGAAAAAGAAGCCAAATCTGAAGTACTTTCATGTATTTGGATGCAGGTGTTTTGTTCTGAAGACTCATATTAAACAGCTATTCAAAATTGATCTAAAAGCTGATGAAGGAATTTTTGTTGGATATCCACTTTCCATAAAAGCCTTCAGAGTCTACAATTTAAGAACAAGGGTTGTCATGGAATCTATCAATGACTCTTTTGATGATAAGAAGATTACTTGACTTGAAGATTTCAATGATCATGATCATCTGAGATTTGAGAATGAAGCTTTAAATTCTGATTCTGTAAATTATGATAGTCTAAATCCTGATACTGCAAACTCTGATGGGTTAAACTCTGATGTTATTAAAACTGTGGTGACTACGCCAAAGGAAAATGCACCTGTGCAGGGGGGCATATTGAAGATCCAAAAACATATCAAGAAGCATCAGAACCTAGAACAGGCACTTCAAGTTCTGATTCATCAAGTTCTGATGGGCCAAGTTCTGATAATTCTAGAAACTTAAATTTAGATTCATCAAGTTCTGATGGGCCAAGTTCTGATAATTCTGGAAACTCAAAATCTGAAGGATCCAACTCAGAGGGCATAATTTCAGGGGGAGCATCAAAAAATGTTGATGGAGACAGCATGGATCATAGGGGAGAATCCAGTTCTAGAAATAATCTTCCATCTGCAAGGAAGTGGACTAAAGCACATACGCCTGACTTGATTATTGGAGATCCTGAAGCAGGTATAAGAACTAGAACAACAACATCAAATGAATGTCTCTATCACTCTTTTCTTTCTCAGGCTGAACCAAAGAAAGTGGAAGAAGCTCTTCAAGATGCTGAATGGGTGCAAGCAATGCAGGAAGAGTTAAATGAATTTGAAAGAAATAAAGTATGGACCCTAGTGCCAAGACCAAAGGAAAAATCAGTTGTTGGTAAAAAATGGGTATTCAGAAACAAAACTGATAGTGATGGCATAATTACAAGGAATAAAGCAAGACTGGTTATAAAAGGATATTCTCAACAGGTGGGAATTGATTATGATGAAACATTTGCACCAGTTGCTAGACTGGAAGCCACAAGGATATTTTTGGTTTATGTTGTTCACAAAAAGTTTACAGTCTTTCAAATGGATGTAAAAAGTACTTTTCTTAATGGAGAATTGGAAGAAGAAGTATATGTTGAACAACCTCTAGGTTTTGTAGATTCAAAATTTCCTAATCATGTCTATAGACTTGATAAAGCACTTTATGGCCTTAGGCAAGCTCCAAGAGCATGGTATGAGACATTAGCTAGGTTTCTTCTGGAAAGTGGATTTAACAGAGGGACTATTGATAAAACTTTATTCTATCTCAACCATGGAAAGGACTTGATTTTGGTACAGATATATGTTGATGATATCAATTTTGGTTCTATAAATGACAGACTTTGTAAAAGGTTTGCCAAGCTAATGCAGTCAAGATATCAAAAGAGTATTATGGGAGAACTTAGCTATTTTCTGGGCCTTCAAGTCAAGAAGAATGAAGAAGGAACTTTTATTTGTCAATATAAGTACACCAAAAATTTGTTGAAGAAATTTGGAGTGCAAGACTGTTCAAGTGCATCCACTCCTATGGCCACTGCAACAAAATTGGACAAAGATACTGGTATATCAGTAGATATTACTGATTACAGAGGTATGATAGGCTCATTACTCTATTTAACTGCAAGTAGACCTGATATCATGTATGCTACCTGTCTTTGTGCAAGATTTCAAGCAGATCCAAGAGAACCTCACTTAAAAGTTGTGAAAAGAATTTTCAAGTACCTTAAGGGTACAGCTGATCTAGGATTGTGGTATCCTAGGAAATCAGACTTTAAGCTAATAGGTTACTCAGATGCAGATTTTGCAGGGTGCAAAATTGACAAGAAAAGCACAAGTGGAAGCTGCCAATTTCTTGGAGGCAGATTAGTTTCTTGGTTTAGCAAGAAACAAAAGTCAATTTCCACATCAACTGCAGAGGCAGAGTACATTGCTGCATGAAGTTGTTGTGCACAGATTCTTTGGATGAAGAATCAGCTACTGGATTATGGGTTAAAATTTTCTAAAATCCATATTTTCTGTGATAATCAAAGTGTTATTTCTATGACAAGTAATCCAGTTCAGCATTCTATGACAAAGCACATCAGCATAAGGTACTACTTCATAAGGGAACATGTGATGGAAGGTACAGTGGAATTGCATTTTGTTCCAACAGATCAACAACTAGCAGATATTTTCACAAAACCACTATGTGAAGCTACTTTTACAACATTGGTAAATGAACTTGGAATGGTTTCAGGTTCTTTCTCTAAATTTGTTTAGTTTATGTTCTGATACATCAGACTTTATGATCAGTATTTACAGATATTACTCTCTTTTTGTAATCTGTGCTTAAATTGAAATTTACCTAAGTGTTGATTGTTGTCTGATGTTAATTTCTAAACTCTGATAGTGATATGAATATTTCTGTGACTATTCAATCCAATGAGGATAACGGTGCTAGATGCTGACCTATTAGTCTCTAATATACTAAAGATCCCATGTTTGAAGTACTTGTTTATGTGGAAATCTTTTAACACAAGCAAATTCTGATATTGAGCTTGGTTAGGTTTACTTTGTGTATCTTATTACTAAGTCACAAACTAGAATAATGCTTCTTATTTGTTAAGCTCTAATGTTAGTAAATCTTATGGATGTACTAAGTGCTGATAAGCCTCACTTATCAAAAGAAAAAGTAAAGAAAAGAAATAAATATCAAGTACTCCTTTGAGATCTAGAGAAAAATATATGTGGAAGGGAAGACCCAAGTGCATTGCTGGTATTAAATAATATGCATTCGAAAATCAAAATAAAATTTTCTTGGTGACTTTTCACATTGTCTGATTACTGGATAAATACTCTGATAATAACATAAATTCTGATAAGCAGTCGTGACTCACTTACACTGAGAAGCCACTGTAAAAAGGAATTTCAAAAGATGCATAAAATAAGCACAAAACAGTTGAGGTGGACTCATGCATAAACTCATTCTATAGTAGACTTTAGACTAATGACAGATTTTGAGCAAAATTCTTAGTTATGCCTTATTTCTAAGATGTACCGAAGTGAATCAGACTTTACTCTTTGTCTAATATTTAGCTTAATGCACACACTTACACTCCATATGAATGATGAAAATTACTGTGGTGATCAGTGTTGTTTTACATGAACAGTTTAAGTGTCAGTTGCATAAATTCCGAGGACAAGTTCTGATGGAAGTTTTGATGATTAAGTTCTGTTGAAACCATATCAGTATTTGTGTGAATAATTACAGAAATAAACATTGACTTTTTGAGTAAAGAAGCCATATTCTGATGACTTTTAAATTCTGATAATAATCAAGTTATGATGCCGACGTGGCAATATTTATTTCCATGATTTATTTTTAAGTCAATACTTGAACGGTTATATTTTATCAGGATATTGGTTTATGTGAGATAAAGACAGTAATAATCATTTGTTTAGTGGGAAGAGTTGTTATTAAAAAAAACTGCATGTACATAGTAATCATTACTTATTTCCCGTGCCCATTAACTAATGTCTTAACTGCTGCATGGCTGACAGGTGTATAGTCTGTTCCACTTCTCAATAACTGCTGTCACGTGGGGTGTCTAAGTAAAAGAGATAAAAGATTTTCAAATCTTTTATTTACATTTCTATTCTATTCACTCTCTCTCTTTTTCTTATTCTCTCATATTCTCTGACGGTTTACTATACAAACATTTTATCAAACACCTTTCAGGCATTCTAAATTCTCACACGTTTTCAATGGCACCCAAGGATATAATCTTTGATGGAGCTCCTTCTGAATTTCATTTTATTCAGGATTTCTTATCTCATAGTGAAATTGGGTTCGCATTGACACAACCATCCAGTATATTTGGAACTCAAGTTCTGACATTCTGGCGTACTGGACATTATGATGATGGTGGTAAGCATAGGACTCCAAGCATCGTATTTACAGCAAATGAGGTTGAGTATGTTGTTACTCTAGGAGCAGTTCGTAAAGATCTACACCTACCTGAATCCTGTCAATTCAGTTATGTTGTGGAGGAGCCCTTGCTACAACAAATGATGGCTAATCTTGGGTATGAACGGAGTTTGGCCATGTTGGGTCAACTCAAAAGCCCATATATTCGAAAGGAATGGAGCTTTTTCTTCGATTGCATCATGAAGACGTTTGCCAACAAATGCTCAAATTTTGATGCCATTCCTATTCTGACACAACAAATTGAGTATGCACTCCTAAACCAGTCTCATTTTGATTATGCAAAGACTGTGTTATGTTTTTTAGGAGATAGAATGAAAGAGGACAGGAATGTAGTTTACTTTGCTAGGTTTTGTCAGTTAATTTACAATTACTGTACAGAAGATGAACCAAAACTAGCAGGTGAACTCATAGAACCTTTTAGGTTAGCAAAAAGGGCATTTACTGACCTTTTCACTGCTGACAATAAGAATGGAGTTTTGAGACCCCTTAGCATTCCTTTATCAGTAAAGCAAGCCCTTATAAATGCTGATGTTGCTACATATTCATTGCTATATCCTGATGTCCAACCCACTAACATAGAATAGTCATCAGTACCTACTCCTGTCACTCAACAACCACAAACATCAGATAATGCAAATCAACCATCAGCACCTACTGTGAAGCCTTCTTCTTCTAAATCAAAGAGGACAAAGACTGTACCTCAGACACAACAAAAGAGAAGGAGGATGATTCTGAGAGATGAATCAGAAGATGAGGCACAGGTTCAAACATCAGAACCTGTTGCAAAGGTAGCTGAGAAGGTTTCTTCTCAGAAAGTTCAAGAAACTGGGAGTTCTAGGCCACTCAAGAGGCTGAGAAAGATAAATTCTGATGATAAAGCTCCCACCGTCTCTCCATCCTTGAAGAGATAGAAGAAACAAAGAGCTAACAGGGACACAGTTGAGTCAGACTCAGAGGATGTGGAAGCAGCAGCTAAGGAAGGGGATCAGGAATCTCTGATCTTAAAAGAGCCAATTGTGATTGAATCCCTTCCATCTACACAACCAGAATTTGCTGAATCCACTGCATATACACCTCCACTGTCACCAATTCAAGATAAAGACACTGCTCTAGACAGAGTGCATACACTTCATGTGTCTCCTATTATTGAACAAGTACATGCTGAAGACCCAGGTAGAGCTGGCCAAATGAGCGGTTTGGCTCGGCCCGCTCGTAATTCAGCTCGTCAAAATTCGTATAATTTGGCTCGTAAACGAACGAATAGTTATTCGGCTCAAACCGTCTACTCTAACGAACCGAACACGAATAGCATGTTAGGAAACTGGAACCGGCCCGGAACCGGCTCGGCCCGGACCATATAATTCGTAACCGAACTAAAAAACTGGAAGTAGGTGAACCGGGAATAATTCGTTTGGCCCGGGAATTATTCGTTCGTCTGAATACACAGGCACGCGAATTATTCGTTCATTCGGCACGTGTCCTCTTTTCCTTCTGTAACATACTAATTCATTTGCAAAAACTTACTTTATTTTTCAAAACTAACAAATTTGTTTTGCAAAAACTTACTTTTTAAAAATACGAGTAAAAATAAAATTTGTTTATTTTGATTAATTTGTCAAAAATACGAGTAAATTGTTAAAAAGGTTAAATGTTAAAATGTGTTAAAAATAGAAAAACTTTTCCAATATAAAAAAGGTAAAATAAAAACTAAAATAAAAAAAGTAAAATTGAAAACAAAAATGCAAAGTCTCTGTACAAACAAAGTAAAAACAAAATATAAAAAATCTAAACAGAAGTCTGTACAAACAAAGTAAAAACAAAATATAAAAAATTCAAACAAAAAACAAAGAGTCAGTTAGCCTGAAGGGTGTTATTCGCCTAATTCGTTCATTCGTTTATTCGTGGCCAATTCGCCGGACCGCCTGAGTCGTTCAATTCGCGAGCCGGTCCCGACTTCATTTTTCGTTAAATCGGCCCGGCACGGCATGACACATCTAGTTTAACGGGTCATTCATGAGCTACCTAATTCATGAACCGGACCGTCGAAAATTCGGCCCGGCACGCTCGGCCCGACCGTTTGGCCGACTCTAGACCCAAGTACAAGTACTGAAATAGATATTCACAACTTGGTTATGCCTGAGATTCTATACTTAGAAGCTCCAACCATTCCACAACTTATTCCACCAACAACACCAATTTTAGATGTTAATCTCAATGCAGATATTCCAACAACACCTCTTCTAAATCTAGATGATGAAGCTCAGATATTAGGTGAGCATCAGAATTTGGATGTTGATCAGAACTTAGAGGATGATTTTGAAACCTCTATAGCCTCACACACTATCATTTTATTAGAGGAAGCTGATTCAGCAGGCTCTGTAAGTTCTGATGCTGCAAATATTGACACTACTGGTGAAGCTGTTACAAATGATAATGCTGATGCAGCTGGTCCTTCAGGACATGCACCTCTACCAGTAGTTAATAAAGCTGATTTGATTAAGAAGTTTGTGAGAGGGATGCACCAGTACCTTGGAGTGAAACTCCAAGAGGACAAGAATGGATCAAGGAGTGGAACAAAGTTGATTTTGTTCCTACTGCAAATATTCTTGTTGAGCACCTGGCTAAAGCTGATGAGATGCTGGTGAATGATGATTTCAAAGCACAGCTCAGAGTTACTGCATTGAGTACAAGGAACCTTCAAGGTCAACACTCAATAACTCAAGCCAAGGTGAACAAAATTCAAGAAACCCTAATTCAGCAAGACATGAATGTTAAACTGGATAAGAAGAGGTTTTTCAAGCCTACCTTTAACAGAGTTGAGGCTATTGAGAAAGCTCAGGAGAAACAGCAAGCTCGGATTAATGAAGTACTAAAAAATCAAGCTTCTCAACAAGTTCAACAAAATGAAATCCAATCTTCAGTGGAATTACTTCTCTCTCTCCTATTACCTGATGATGCCAAAAAGGGGGAGAAAGTGATTAAGTCCAAATACAAAATTGATCAACCATTGAAGGGTAAGGATGATGATAATGAAGACCAGGGAAACTATGAAAGGGGTAGAGGTCATGGTCAAGGAAAGGGTTCTTCATTCAGGAAAGCAGGAACTTCTACACAGAGATCAAGCTCTGATGCTGATAGAAGAAAAAGTTCTGATAAGCAAGTTTTGACTAAGCCTGATGTTCTGATACAGGGTGAAAGTCAAAAATCACAGAAGTTTATGCAGACACTGAAGCTTAAGGGGAAGGAAACATCAGTCTACTATCAAGAGCCCAAGTTATAGAAGCTGGATGAAGAAATTTCTAAAAGACTATTTCTCAAAGAAAATCCAGGAATGGACTTTGAAAGTCTGAAGAAAGAAGAAGCCAGACTTAAAGCATAAAATGACAAATTTAAGTCTAAAGCTTCTATTACTGCAAAGAAACCTCCAAAGCCTAATAGGATTGTGATTAAAGAGAAGACAAACTCTGAGGTAACCAAATTTGAATCAAAAGCCAAATCACAAGTAGAGGTAGATCCAAGGTTCAAGGGCAAAGCTAAAGTGCCAACCATGGATGAACAAGACTTTGTAAATTCTGATATTACAATGAAGCAAGCAACCTCTGACAGAGTTTAAGTTGGCTTGATATCAGAAGATAAAGAAAAGGAAACCTCTGACATTGCTCATGTTAAACCTTCAAAAATTCTACTATATGGGTTTACTAAAGCTCAACAATCTACACAACTTTTGAAGACTACATCAAGTGGTTTTGAAGCAAGAGTTATTAGAGGAAAGGAAGCTTGAGACAAATCAGGATTGGGTAGATCTAAAGAAAATAAGGTAAATAATACTACCTTTGATCCAACTTCTTTGAGTGAACCAGGAGTAGGAACAACTCCTGAAAGATTGAATCAACTGGAGTCTGTACAAATGGTTTACCACTCTGTATTAAAAGAAGATATCATGCTATACTTCATGACAGATGGGAGGTATTCCAGATTAGAAAGAATGCTATTCGTTTGAAGTACTTTGAAGAATTGCAACATGTGCTATTTCTACTTCAAGTGAAAAACAAGTCAACAGATGGTGCTGCCAGTTACTTAAAATATGATATTCAAAGGTAGAAGAAACTTTACTCTGTAAAGTCTGATAGACCTTACTATCCTAAGTACAGAGCTCACAATGGTGATATAGTTGAGATGAAGCCTAATACCGCCAAGATCATCACTATATTTCTTGGTATTAAAGGTCTTGAATTCAATCTAGAGTCTGATAAAGCCTATGTCATCAGACTGGATCAGGATATAAGGAAAGAAAAAATAAATGATCTCAGGGCTGCTATCTTTCAAACAAGTGAAGATACAGTTGAACTTAAAGATGCAAAAAGGAGGATGCAGAATGAACTTGAATATGCTGAGAGATGTCTGTTGAAGAACAATCTCAGAACAACTCCTGACATTAAGGAGATTACACACTGAAGCCAAGTCAAGAACTATAGCCGATAAATTTTGAAGTATATACAGGTTAAAGCTGATATCAGACTTTAAGAATGGTAAAAGCTATAAAGACTGTGAGTTGTAGTTACTTAGTCAAATTCTCATATGCATTTGTACTTAATGTTTTTGACATCATCAAATATCTATTGAACTTGTATATTATGCTAATTTACAAGTTGGGGAGACTGTTAGATATATTTGTGATGTCATGTCTAATAATGATTTGTGTTTAGTTTTTAGATCTTAACTAACAGGACAAATCAGGACTTAACTGAAAATTAGTACTTATACTGAAGTCAGAACTTAAGATATCAGAACTTAAGTTATCAGAACTTAAGATATCAGAAGATATTTATCAGGAGATAATATCAGGACTTAAGAAGACTTTCAGATAAGGAAGGTGGCTGATTGAAGGAAAGAGGATTAAGGAAAACACAAGAAGAGATATGCATGGAGAAGAATTCTATGAAGAATAGAATACTTGTAAGAAAAGATAAGTAGTTGATATATTTTAGGATGCAGACTTATGTTCGATATCAATTAATAGTTTATCTTGTAACTGCGTGTCTATATAAACACAATATAGGGTTTACACTATAAGTGTTATCATAATCAAAAATATTATTCATTATAACCCTAGCAGCTTTCGTGATATTTGTTCATCACTGAGAGAGAATGGTTCCATTATAATACTGTTTTATTAATAAGATTATTCTGTGTTGCATACTTGTGTTTTTAATTCGATTTGATTATAGTATACACTGTATTCAACCCCCCTTCTACAGTTTGTGTGACCTAACAAGTGGTATCAGAGAAGTCTGTTAACACATATACGGTAAAGATCCAAAACAATCATGTCTAAAGAAGAGAAAACTCCAAACAAGCCCACCAAAACTGAAGAAAGTCCAAAAACTCAAATTCATAATCGATATGAGAGTATTAGGGTTCCCATACTGAAACCTTCTGAGTATCCCATATGGAAAGTGAGGATGACTATGTTTCTGGAAGCTACAGATCCAGAATACCTTGACATAATTAATGAAGGTCCACATAAGCCAACCAAGCTCTCTGTTGTAGTTGCAGATCAGCCAGAACAGACTGTACCAAAGGACAAAAGTGAAAATACAGCTGAAGATATCTTATATATTGCCAATGATGCAAAGGTAAGACATTTGCTACATAGTGCCATTGATAATGTCATGTCAAATAGGGTAATTAACTGCAAGACTGCAAAGGAGATATGGGATGCCTTGGAGTGTTAGGTCACACACACTATAGAACTGGGTTGAATACAGTGTTTAGTACAATCAAATCGAATTTAAGAACTTAAGTAACAGAAAACAGATTTTATTCAACACAATAAACTCTGTTACAATATAGAACTGTCCTCTCCCAGTGTTGAACAAATTATCACGAGAGCTGCTAGAGTTACAGAGAATAATAACTTCGATAATCGTAACACTTATAGTGTAAACTCTATGCCTGGGTTTATATACTACACAGTTACAAGATAATCTTCTAATTGATATGGAATATAATTCTGCTTCCTAAAATATATCAACTAGTTATCTTTTCTTCCAAGTATTCTATTCTTCATAGAATTCATTCTTCATGCACAATTCTTTCAGTCTTAGTCTCGATCTTCTTTCCTTTCAATCAGCCGCCTGCCTTATTTGAAAGTCATCTTAAGTCCTGATATTATCTCCTGATAAATATCATATGAACCTTAAGTTCTGATAACTTAAATTCTGATATCTTAAGTTCTGTCTTCAGTATAAGTGTTGATTTCTAGTTAAGTACTGATTTATCCTGTTAGGTAAGATCTGAAAACTAAACAGAAATCATATTACACATGACATTATCAAATATATCTAACAATCTCCTCCAACTTGTAAATTAGCATAATATACAAGTTCAACAGATATTTGATGATGTCAAAAACATTAAGTACAAATGCATGAGAATTTGACTAGATAACTACAACTTACAGTCCTTTCAGCTTCACCATCTTTAACTTTTGATAACTGCTTCAGTCTGTATAAACTTCAGAATTTAAGTAGTTGTAGATCTTTGACTTGGCTTCAATTTTCAATTTCTTTTGATCTCTTTGATATCAGGAGTTGTCCTGAGATAGTTCTTCAACAAACATTTCTCTGCATATTCAAGTTCATTGACCATCCTCCTTTTAGCATTTATCAATTCAGCTGTATCTTCTCCAGTTTGAAAAATAGCTGCTCTGAGATCATTTATCTTAGCTTTTCTTATCTCCTGATCTAGTCTAATCAGATATGCCTTGTCAGACTCTAGATTGAATTCTACAGCCTTATAACCCAGAAAAGTAGTTATAATCCTAGAAAAGTTAGGCTTCATATTGATAATATCACCCTTGTGATCTCTGTACTTGGGACAATATGTTCTTTCAGACTTTACATAATAAAGCTTCTTCTGTCTTTGAATTTGAGACTTTAAATATCCTGCAGCACTATCTGTTAATCTGTCTTTCACTTGAAGTAGGAATAGAACATGTTCCAGTTCTTTAAAATACTTCAGTGGTATAGCATTTTTCTTAATCTGGTATAACCTTCCATCTTTCATAAAATATAACAAGATATGTTCTTTCAAGAAGGTATGGTAAACCATTTGTACAGATTCAAGTCGATTCAATCTTTCAGGAGTTGCTCCAACACCTGATTCACTTAAGGAAGTTGGATCATTGGTAGTGTTATGTACTCTTCTTTCATCAGAACTACCAAACCCAGATTTATCTCTTGCTTCCTTTCCTGTAACAACTCTTGCTTCAAAAACACTTGTTGCAGTCTTCAAAGATTGAGTCTGTTTAGCTTTGGTGAATCCTGGTAGGAGTATCTTTGAAAGCTTAACATGAGCAATGTCAGAGGTTTCCTTTTCCTTATCTTCTGATATCAAGCCAACTTGAGCTATGTCAGAGGTTGCTTGCTTCACTGTCATGTCAGAACTTACTAAATCTTGACTCTGAACAACATGAGCCATGTCTGAGGTTGTTGGAAAAATCTTTTTATGCATCAGAGTAAGATTAGCATTTGCTTCATAATCAATTATTTCTTCATCCATGACTGGCATATAAACCTTTACAGGTTCATCAACTTTTTCTTTGCCCTTAGACCTTGGATCAATTTCCATTTGTGATTCGGCCTTGGTTGCATCAGAACTTGTTCTTTCCTTTCTCACAATACCCTTAGGCTTCGGAATTTTCTTTTCAACAACAGAAGCTTCAGATTTTGTCTTGACACCTTCTGCTTTGAGTCTAGCTTCTTCTTCCTTTAGACTCTCAAAGTCCATTCCTGGATTTTCTTTAAGAAATAACGGCTTTGAAATTTCTTCATCAAGTTCTAGATATCCACCATAACTTATCATTTTACCAGTATCAGAATTTATTCTTCTCCCAGTATCAGAACTTGTTCCTTGACTTGTAATTCTAGCTTTACTTGCTGAAAGTCCTTTGCCTTGACCTTGACCTCTACCCTTATTAGAGTTTCCCTGATCATCATTTACATCATCCTTTCCTTTCAGTGTCTGAATAGATTTGCATTTGGACTTAATCACTTTCTCTCCCTTTTTGGCATCAGCAGGTAATAGAAGAGAGACAAGCAATTCCACTGAGGATTAAATCTCATTGAGTTGACTTTGGTGAGAAGCTTGATTCTTCAGAATTTCTTCAATTTGAGCTTGTTGCTTCTCCTGAGTTTTCTCAATATAGGCAATTCTGTCAAAGGCTGGCTTGAAAAATCTGTTCTTTTCAAATTTCACATTCATATCTTGCTGGGTTAGAGCTTCCTGAATTTTGTTCACCTTGTCATGAGTTATTGAGTGTTGACCTTGAAGGTGCCTTGTACTCAATGCAGTAACTCTCAGCTGTGCCTTGAAATCATCATTTATCAGCATTTCATCAGCTTTTGCAAGATGCTCAACAAGAATCTTTTCAGAAGGAACAAAACTAACTGAGTTCCATTCTTTAGTCCACTCCTTTCTTCAAGGAGTTTCACTCCCAGGTACTGGTGCTTCCCCTGTAATAAACTTCTTGACTAAATCAGCTTTATGAATAGTTTGTTGAGGTGCATGTCCTGATGGACCAGCTGCATCAGCATCTAAATTACCAGCAGCTTCACCAGTAGTTTCTTCATTAGCAGCATCAGAACTCGTAAATCCTGCAGTATCAGCATCCTCTGATAAAATAGCAGTATGTGAGGCTATAGAGGCTTCAATATTTTCCTCTAAATTCTGATCGGCAGCCAGGTTCTGATCAACATTCAAAAGTGATGTTGTTGGTGGAGTGAGTTGAATTAGTGGAGCTTCCAAGTACAAATCCTCAGGAACAATCAGGTTATGAATATCAATTTCAGCACTTGTACCTGGTTCTTCAGTATGTACTGGATCAACTATAGGTGACATAGGAGGTGTAGGTATTTTATATTGAACAATTTCATGTTGTATAGAAGGAAGTAATTCATTAACAACTGATGATGTTGAGATCAGAGATTCCTGATCCCCTTCCTTAGCTGGTTCCACTACATCTTCTAAATCTGACTCAACTATGTCCCTATGAGCTCTCTGTTTCTTTAATTTTCTCAAAGGTGGAGACACTGTAGGAGCTTTATCATCAGAATTTAATTTTTCTAAGCCTTTTGAGGGGCCTAGAACTCCCAGTTACAGCATCTTTCTGAGAAGAAACCTTCTCAGCTTCTACAATAATAGGTTCTGATATTGGAACCTGTTCCTCAGTTGTTTTCTCAAATCAACAGAATTTAATCAAAACATTCATAACAAAATAAAATTAAAAGTCGATGAAGTAAATATTAATAAATTGCAATTCAACATGAACAGTCACATAATTTGAGAAACAAAGAACAAATCTTGTAATTTTTCAAGACATACACGTTAACCACTAACCCACAATGATTATGACTATTTTATCTCACATTAACCAATATTCTGTTAAGAATATTATCGTTCAAGTAATGACAAAAAATAATCCAAGTAAATAAATACTATCACGTCAACATCAAAACTTGATTATTATTAAGATTTAAAAGTCATCAGCATATGGCTTCTTAACTCGAAAAGTGAATGTTCGGGGATTGCCTTCTAATATATGTTCTGTCTTATTAGCGGATGTTAATAATGAAAGACAGAACATATATTAGAAGGCCTTCAGAGCCTCAGCCCCTACCATTCTATTTAAAAAAATGAAAGCTGACTAGCAATCGCGCATTTTTCTTATTCCTGTAATTCTTCACACAAATACTGATATGTTTTCATCAGAACTTAATCATCAGAACTTCCTTCAGAACTTGTCCTCAGAATTTATGCAATCTGATACATAAACAGTTCATCTAAAATAACATTGATCACCACTGTAATTTTCATCATTCATATGGAGTGTATGTGTATGCATTAAGCTAAATATCAGACAAGGAATAAAGTCTGATTCACTACAGTACATCTTAAAAATAAGGCATAACTAAGAACTTTACTTAAAATCTGTCATTATTCTGAAGTCTACTTTAGAATGAGTTCATGCATGAGTCCACCTCAACTATTTTGTGCTCATTTTATGCATCTTTTGAAATTCTATTTTACAGTGGCTTCTCAGTGTAAGTGAGTCACGACTGCTTATCAGAATTTATGATGTTATCTTAGTATTTCTCCAGTAATCATTGAGTGTGAAAAGTCACCATGAAAATTTTATTTTGCTTTTTTAATGCATATTACTTAATACCAGCAATGCACTTGGGTCTTCCCTTCCATATTTTTACTCTAGATCTCAAAGGAGTACCTGATTTTTATTTCTTTTCTTTTCTTTTTCTTTTGATAAGTGAGGCTTATCAGCACTTAGTACATTAACCAGATTTACTAACATCAGAACTTAACAGATAAGAAGCACTATTCTAGTTTTTGACTTAGTAATAAGATACACAAAGTAAACTTAACTAAGCTCAATATCAGAATTTGCTTGTGTTAAAAGATTTCCACATAAATAATTACTTCAAACATGGGATCTTTAGTATATTAAAGATTACTAGGTCAGCATCTAGCACAGTTATCCTCATTGGATTGAATAGTCATAGAAACATTCATATCACTATCAGAGTTTAGAAATTCACATCAGACAATAATCAATACTTAAGTAATTTTCAATTTAAGCCCAAAATACACAAAGATAGTAATATCTGTAAATACTGATCATAAAGTCTGATATATCAGAACATAAACTAAGCAGACTTAGAGAAAGAACCTGAAACCATTCCAAGTTCATTTACCAATCTTGTAAAAGTAGCTTCACACAGTGGTTTTGTGAAGATATCTGCTAGTTGTTGATCTGTGGGAATAAAATGCAATTCCACTATACCTTCATCCAAATGTTCCCTTATGAAGTGGTACCTAATACTGATGTGCTTTGTCATTGAGTGCTGAACTAGATTCCCTGTCATAGCAATAGCACTTTGATTATCACAGTAAATAGGGATTTTAGAAAATTCTAACCCATAATCCAGTAACTGATTCTTCATCCAAAGAATCTGTGCACAACAGCTTCCTGCAGCAATGTATTCTGCTTCTGCAGTTGATGTGGAAATTGACTTTTGTTTCTTGCTAAACCAAGAAACCAATATGCCTCCAAGAAATTGGCAGCTTCCACTTGTGCTTTTCCTGTCAATTTTGCATCCTGCAAAATCCGCATCTGAGTAACCTATTAGCTTAAAGTATGATTCTCTAGGATACCACAATCCCAGATCAGCTGTACCCTTAAGGTACTTGAAAATTCTTTTCACAGCTGTTAAGTGAGGTTCTCTTGGATCTGCTTGAAATCTTGCACAAAGACAGGTAGCATACATGATATCAGGTCTACTTGCAGTTATATATAGTAGAGAGCCAATCATACCTCTGTAATCAGTAATATCTACTGATTTACCAGTATCCTTATCCAACTTAGTTGCAGTGGCCATAGGAGTGGATGCACTTGAACAATCCTGCATTCCAAATTTCTTCAACAAATTTCTGGTGTACATAGATTCACAAATAAAAGTTCCTTCTTCATTCTGCTTGACTTGAAGGCCCAGAAAATAGTTAAGTTCTCCCATCATACTCATTTGATATCTTGACTACATCAGTTTGGCAAACTTCTTACAAAATCTGTCATTTGTAGAACCAAAAATGATATCATCAACATATATTTGCAACAAAAGTAAGTCCATTCCATGGTTGAGGTAGAATAGTGTTTTGTCAATAGTTCCTCTGTTAAATCCAATTTCCAGAAGAAACTGAGCTAATGTCTCATACCATGCTCTTGGAGCTTGTTTAAGGCCATAAAGTGCTTTATCAAGCCTGTAGACATGATTGGGAAACTTGGGATCTACAAAGGCTGGAGGTTGTTCAACATATACCTCCTTTCCCAATTCTCCATTAAGAAAATTACCTTTCACATCCATTTGAAAGACTTTAAACTTCTTGTGAGCAACATAAGCCAAAAATATTCTTATGGCTTCCAATCTAGCAATTGGTGCAAATGTTTCATCATAATCAATTCCCTCCTGTTGAGAGTATGCTTTTGTAACTAGCCTTGCTTTATTCCTTGTAATTATGCCATCACTGTCAGTTTTGTTTCTAAACACCCATTTTGTACCAACAACTGATCTGTTCCTTGGTCTTGGCACTCGGGTCTAGACTTTATTTCTTTCAAATTCAATTAACTCTTCTTGCATTGCTTGCACCCAATCAGCATCTTGAAGAGCTTCTTCCACTTTCTTTGGTTCAGTCTGAGAAAGAGAAGAATCATAAAGACATTCATTTGATGTAGCTGTTCTAGTTTTGACACCTGCATCAGGATTTCCAATAATTAAGTCAGTGTATGTGCTTTAGTCCACTTCCTTGCAGATGGAAGATTTTCTCTAGAACTGGATGCTCCCCCATGATCCATGCTGTCTTCATCAACATTTTCTGATGCTCCCCTGAAATTATTCTCTCTGAGTTGGATCCTTCGTTATTTGAGTTTCCAGAAATATCAGAACATGAGTTTCCAGAATTATCAGAACTTGACCCATCAAAACTTGAAGAGCCTGTTGTAGGTTCTGATGCTTCTTGAGATGTGGTTGGATCTTCAGTATGCTCCCCCTGCACAGGTGCATTTTCCTTAGGCGTAGTCACTACAGTTTCAATAACATCAGAGTTTAATCCATCAGAGTTTGTAGTATCAGGATTTACAGAATCAGAGTTTAAAACTTCATTCTCGAATCTCAGCTAATCATGATCATTGAAATCTTCAAGTCCATTAATCTTCTTATCATTAAAAGAGACATTGATAGATTCCATTACAACCCTTGTTCTTAAATTGTAGACTCTGAAGGCTTTTGTAGAAAGTGGATATCCAACAAAAATTCCTTCATCAGCTTTTAGATCAAATTTGGATAGCTGTTCGGGACGAGTCTTAAGAACAAAACACTTGCATCAAAATACATTAAAATACTTCAGATTTGGCTTCTTTTTCTTCACCATCTCATATGGTGTTTTTCCATGCTTGTTAATGAGTGTTGCATTCTGAGTAAAATAAGTAGTCTGCACAACTTCAGCCCAAAAGTAGGTTGACAACTTTGCTTCATCAAGCATAGTTCATGCAGCTTCAATAAGAGCTCTATTCTTTCTTTCAACAACTCTATTTTGTTGTGGAGTTCTAGGAGCAGGAAATTCCTGCTTTATTCCATGGTCTTTCCAGAACTCTTCCATGATCAAATTCTTGAACTCAGTGCCATTATCACTTCTTATGATCTTCACAGAATCTTTGACCAATTTTTCCAATTGCTTGACATGATCAATCAAGATAGATGCAGTTTCACTTTTTGTGTGCAAGAAATACACCCATGTGTATTTGGTGAACTCATCCATTATGACCATAGCATATTTCTTCTTTACAATAAACATGACATTAATTGGACCAAATAGATCACCATGTAGTAGGTGATAAGGCTCAAGAATTGATGATTCAGTCTTGCTCTTGAATGAAAATTTTCTTTCTTTTGCCTTCTAACATGAATCACAAAGGCCATCAGGAGCAAATACTGATTTTGGCAATCCTCACACAAGATCTTTCTTGACTAGTTTATTTATATTGTTGAAATTTAAATGATAGAGTTTCTTGTGCCAATCCCAGCTTTCTTCAATTGATGCTCTACTCAACAGACAGTACTTGTTGAAATCTTGGCTTCATAAATGTTACCATGCCTGTATCCTTTCAGAACAACTTTGCCTGTAGATTTGCTTACTGAAAGGAACATGTCCTAAGTCCAATCATGTATGAGGATTTAGGAATAACTTTTATGTAATCTGTTTTGATTTCATTGATATTAATAAAGACTTGTTTTGTTTTTATTACGGGCTTTATCGAATTATTTTAAAAGGTTAGATTCGATCCCTCGAATTTTTATTCACGATTTATATGCTTTTATTTGGATTTTGTATGTGTAAAAGTGTTTTACCATGACCTCGTTGGGTTAAAAATCCAACAATGGTATCAGAGCATAGGTAGTATGCATATAGATCTGTGGTAAAAATTTTAGAATTTTATGTGCTTGTATGTATTAATTATGATTTTTACAAGTTATTTCATGGATTAATTTTGTCTGATGAGAAATCGTTTCTCAGAATAATTTTGAATGTTGATCTGGGTTCTACAAGTGTTGTAGATCGTCTGGGTATTTTTTTCATAATTTTATGATGTATAGATTTTTTATTATGAATTTTTGAAGTTCTTACAATTAAATTCGTAATATAATATAGATATATATATATAATATTCTGTTGTATATAATATGTGGCTGTAAGTATATATTCGTACATCTGCTGTGTTGTTATGTGTGATGCACAGTAGAAGACAGAACAGTCAGGCACGCTAACCGAGAAAAGAATCTGTCAGGCGGCTGTGTAATAAAAAAAAAATTAGGGGTGTAACGCATTTCGAGAATGCGTTACACACCTGTGGCGCATTCATGGAATGCGTTACACCCTTTAACGGCTTAAAAGGGGTGTAACGCATCACCGGAATGCGTTACAGGTCTTGTAACGCGTTCCTGTAATGCGTTACAGCCCGTCTGTTGATATTAAAATTGATTTTCTGGGAGTTTCGTAACTCCGTTTTGGGCGTGCAATATACCGTTGGATTCATTTTTCTGAGACGGATCTAATGGAGTTATCAATTTTAGTTTATATAAAAGTTTTGAACTGTTTATATTTCCATGAAGTGTTTTAAAGATGTTTTTGACTGTTTTAATTGCTTTTAAATGCTTCATGTGATACATAGAGATGTATAATGCTTAGACTAATGTGCTAGATGATGTAACATGCCTACCTTAATGTTTATTCATGTTGATATGATATATGCTTAGTTTATCATGCGATGATAGATTTAGGTGAACTTAAATAAACATAAGGCGTTTGTTAGACAACCTAGTATAGTGAAATTGTTTCATAACCTTAATAACAATATTATGAATACAATCATGAGATTCTTGTGTTTATGAAACACGTAATTGAATATGAATTTTCGATATGAGAGAAAGGATGATTCTGTCAACAACAGATTTCTATCTGTAAGAAAGGGTTATTAAGTGACGCCTCTTGACAATGCTCCACCCGATCTGGGAATCATCTGATTATTGATTATTGATTTGAAATATTTAATTTAAAAGGAAGAATTTCTTTATAATATGATTATGATTGTAACGTAATATAATCCCTCTAAAATTAAATAATATCAAGTAGTAATTGGCCAATGATACAACGGGCTTGTGTCGGTCATAGCCTTCCAACATGGTAGAAAGTAGTTCTTATTTTTGAATCATTGTCGTTTCGTGCCACAGCCGAGGCTTTGATTTTGAAATAAGAAATACTTGTCTATTACATAGAGATGTGTACATTGAATAAGAATCTAAAGGTCATTACGTGCCACAGCCGTGGGCCTTTAGGGACTGATTCAATTGTACGGAATGTTGGGTTTGACTTGACTTAGAATATTGAGTTTGTTGTGCCACAGCCGTGACTCAATTATTCAAGAGGCTAAAGTTTGATTAGGGAATAACATTAGATGTAATTGACAAGAGTTGTCTGCCTATTGAACATTACATGGCATTTCGTGCCACAACCGAGGTTGTGTAATGGAATGTAGGATCCCTATTCCCACTAGCATTATGAATGCTTAATTTTTCATGTAGGGGGTTGAATAAATTAGGAAAACTAGTGGGAGCCACTTATGAATAAAGACCCGATTCATATAGTGTTTTGAAATGAAATCGAATATTTGCTGAGTGATGTTATGTGTTTATCATTTACAGATTTACTTTGTACGTTATGTCTTCTGCACTATCACTCAGGAGCATACTAGATGCTCACAAATTGACTGGTCCTAATTATGCTAACTGGCTTCGAAACTTGAGAATTGTTCTCAGGATTTTGAGAATTGTTCTCAGGATTGAGAGGCTGGAATACGTGATTGACTCACCTAAGCCTACTGAACTGCTAGTGATGCATATAATGATGAACATGTTGTGTATCGTAGGTGGATAGATGATGCAAATGTTGCTCAATGCATCATGCTAGCTTCCATGAACATTGAGCTACAGAAGCAACATGAGCATATGGATGCTCACACTATCCTTATGCATCTACAAGAGTTGTATGATGTGGCGGGGAGGACAGCTCGATATGAGATATCGAAGGAGCTGTTCGGTTGTAGGATGTCTGAGGGATCATCTGTGAATGACCATGTACTTAAGATGATCAATTTGATTGAACGTCTTGGACAACTTGGTTTTGTCATGGATGGGGAGCTGAGCCAAGACCTGGTCTTGCAATCGCTTCCGAGTTCGTTCTCGCAGTTTGTTGTGAACTTTTATATGAATAAGTTGGATGTCAGCCTGCCTGAACTCCACAACATGTTGAAGACTGTGGAATCGAATTTTCCTTCTAAGAAGAGTTCTGTTCTTCTAATTGGTGAAGGTTCCAATCCTAAGAAAAGGAAGAGGAATTCTTCCAAGAAGAAGAAAGTAGGTGAGAAAACGCCGGTTCCACCAAAAGCTGAAGACCCCGAGAGCAAAGTTGTTTGCTTTCACTGTAACAAGGTGGGGCACTGGAAGAGGAACTGCAAGGTTTACCTTGCAGAATTGAAAAAGAAGGGTAGTGAGACTACCGCTTCTGATTCAGGTATGTTCATGATAGAAGTGAATATGTCATTTCTACTTGGGTATTAGATACCGCATGTGGTTCTCAAATCTGCAATTTATTGCAGGGACCAAGGAGAAGTAGGACTCTTGAGGAAGAGGAGGTGATTCTACTGATAGGAAATGGAGCAAGAGTTGCTGCTGAAGATGTAGAATCATTTCATTTACATATGCCTACGGGCAAGACTATTGTTTTAAATAATTGTAATTTTGATCCCTCGATTGTGAGGAATATTATTCTCATGTTAGACTTGGATGGATTTTCATTTATTATTGAGAATAATGAATGTTCTATTCTTAGAGATAATATTCTTTATGGACGTGGTGCTTTAAATAATGGTCTGTATGTATGTGACATAATTTATTTCAGATTGAACAAACTAATAAAAGAAAAGGGATGATGAAAATCTCACTTTATAGTGGCATTGCAGTCTCCATTTAGTAGACATGGAGAGAGGGCTGCAAATTTGCTAGGAATGGTACACACATATATATGTGGACCAATGTCTACGCAAGCCATGGGTGGATTTTCATACTTCATTACTTTCATAGATGATAGATCTAGATTCGGATATGTGTTTGATGAAACACAAGTCTGAGGCCTTTGAAAAGTTCAAAGAATATAAGTATGAAGTGAAGAAACAACCAAACATAGTATTATAACTCCTCGATTAGATCGAGGTGGTGAATACTTGAACGGAGAGTTTCTGGATTATCTCAAAGTAAATGGTATAGTCTCCCAGTGGACTCCTCCAGATTGGTATCAAAAAGGAGAAATCGAACTTTGTTAGACATAGTTCGGTCCATTATGAGATATGCAAATCTTCCAGTATTCCTATGAGGTTATGCATTGGAAACCTCAGCATATTTACTGAATAAGGTGCCTTCCAAAATCTGTTCCTCAAACTTCGTATGAGATATGGAAAGAAAGGAAACCGAGTCTTAAACACGTTAAGATTTGGGGATGTCCAGCTTATGTCAAGTAAGTTGACCCAGATAAGCTGGAATATCGATCCGTAAAATGTAGTTTTATGGGATATCCTAAAGAGACTTTAGGGTATTACTTTTACACCGATCATCGGGTGTTTGTATCCAGACATGCTACCTTCTTGGAAAAGGAGTTTATCCTTGAAGGAAACAGTGGGAGCAAAATTGAACTTGATGAAGTTCAAGAAGCAAAAACTACTACGGTTCAAGTGGAAACACCTGTTCTGACTAAACAACCTTTTGTGGAACAGCCCATTCATAGATCAGGGAGAGTGTCTCGCCAACCTGAGAGGTATTATGGCCTTGTCATTGAGAATGACAATGAGTTGTCGATCATTGATAATGACGACCCTGTGACCTATAATGAGGCTATGAGTAGTGTTGACTCAGAGAAATGGCATAGTGCCATGAAATCCAGAATGGAATCTATGTATACGGTATACAAAAGATAGATTATAGCAGATGGCCAGGTGGAGACCTATAAGGCCAGGCTTGTGGCAAAAGGATTCAAACAAAGGCAATGGATTGACTTTGATGAAACTTTCTACCTGTAGCCCTGTTAAAATCAGTTCGGATTTTGCTTGCGAATGCTGCTTACTACGACTATGAAATCTGGCAGATGGCCAGATGGTTTTCTTTCCAAGGGAAATGAAAACCTAGTGTGTAAGCTGCTGCGAACCATATGTGGTTTAAAGCAAGCTTCTCGAAAGATGGAACATTCATTTGATGAGACAATCAAAGAGTTTGATTTTATCAAAAACGTAGATGAACCATGTGTCTACAAAAGGGTTAGTGGGAGCGCGGTAACATTTCTTGTATTGTATTGAATTAGAATTGACACACATAATAACATAGCAGACCCACTCACAAAGCTACTTTATGAAAGTCACTTTGATCGTCATACAGACAAGATGGGTGTTAGATACCAGAGTGATTGGCTTTAGTACAAGTGGGAGATTGAAAGGAATATGTCCTAAGTCCAATCATGTATGAGGATTTAGGAATAACTTTTATGTAATCTGTTTTGATTTCATTGATATTAATAAAAGACTTGTTTTGTTTTTATTACGGGCTTTATCTATTTAAGTATTTAAATAAGATATACCATAGTTTAGAGTAAAGCTTTTTATGGATTATGATGAGATCATAATAGTGAGACCTAAAAAGATGATAACTCTAAACTTAAATAGTTCCTGGTCATAGGATTACTAACTGGTAATTAATAATCCGCAAAGATCGGTACATACTATGCTTGCTTCATTATGAAGGATGTCTGTTCTCATAGACATTTGTGTGGTGACACTATAGCTAGTATGTAGGTGCTTATTATGGAATAAGTTCACTGAACATGACTCGCCCAGCTGAACAACTGATGGAGTTCACTCACGTGTCAGCAGTTGTTCGCTTAGTGATAGTTGTACAAGTATCCTTGGACTTGAGGTCATCATAGTCATCTTGTGTACACTGAACTATGTTTTGGTTTAGTTCTTAGTCTCCAGGGACAATTATTAGGGCTCTTCTGGGTATAGGAATTTGTACACGAAGATAGTGTATGATCAATAAAGGATCTACCCCTTGCAGTGAAGGAAGCGAATGTTCAAGGCTGATCCACTTATGCTAGTTCAGGAATCTCTGGCCAGAGTGAATGAAATTAGAAAGGAGTTTCTAATTTGCATAGAACTACGCATAGTAAATGGTAAGCAAGTGATTGAATTAGATAGGCTTGACACGAGATCCATGCCTTGTATTTAATCGGGACATTGTAGGGTAGAAGGAGTTTATTGTACGATAACTATTCACTGACAGGTTCTTGGTATTCTAAGCAGTGGATTCATATTATCCGGATAGTCGCGATATGTTGAGAAGCATCACTCACGATGTAGAATAAATGTGATTAATTAATTAATCATATTTAATAAATTAGAGAATTTATATAAATAATGATAAAATAGTTTTATTATTATTTATTTGTACTACCGGCTTAATATTGAACCTACAGGGTCACACCATAAAAGGAGAATGATTTAATGGTGGAGGAATTAATTAATAATGGCTAATAATTATTTATTTATGAAATAAATAATTAATTGGCAAATTTAATAATTTATTAAATGAGATTTAATTGATTATAAATTAATTAAGAAAAGTTCTTAATATTATTAATTAAGGATTTAATTTTTGGAAATTAAATCAAGAGAGAGAATTATTTCTAAAGTGTTTAGAAAAAGGATTAATGATTAAAAGGTGTTTTAATTATTAATGAGAATAATAAATGGGATAATAATAATATTATTTATGGGAAAATTTCAGCTAAAAATTTTGCCTATAAATACACTATTATAGACCCTATTTTATTCTGAACCCACATCAAACCCGAAAACCCAAAAAGTTTGGAAAACCCAATTCTCTCCACCTCCTTCTTCCTCCTTAACATCGTTTTCTTGGTGGATACCGGTGGAGTGCTTCACACTTGAGGAGCAACTGCTAAGGATCTCTGATCGTTGTCTCCGAATTATTTTAAAAGGTTAGATTCGATCCCTCAAATTTTTATTCACGATTTATATGCTTTTATTTGGATTTTGTATGTGTAAAAGTGTTTTACCATGACCCCGCTGCATTAAAAATCCAACACTTACAACTTCAAAGTGTTGTTCAAAGAAATCCACATGATAACCTCTATCATAGATTTTACTTACACTCAGCAGATTGTGTTTAAGTCCTGAGACCAGAGCTACTTTTTCAATGATGACATTCCCAGGATTGATATTGCCATTTCCCAGAGTTTTTCCAATGTTGCCATCTCCATACGTAACACCTGGGCCAGCTTTCTCCATAAAGTCTGATAGAAGGGATTTATTTCCAGTCATATATCCTGAACATCCACTGTCCAGAACTAGGATGTTCTTCCTGTTGCCCTGCAATCACAAAGACCACTAATGATTAGTTTTAAGGACCCAGACTTGCTTGGATCCTTTGGCCTTTTTAAGTTTGTTAACATTTGCAGCGGATTTAGCATCAGAGTTTATGTTAACAGTTTTCTTATCATAATTTGCAATATCAGACTTTGCATCAGAACTTATACTAGAAGGAATAATGCTAACTTTCTTTATAGAAGGTTTTATTTGATAATAATTATAGTACAAACTATGATATTCCTTACAAGTATAAATGGAATGCCATAAACTACCACAATAAAAACAAGGATTTTTTGGCTTATATCTAATAGACTGGCTCTTAACTCCTAATTTTGAAGGTAAGGAGTTTATATTCTTTTTCTTCCTGCAAAAAGAAGCCAGATGGTTAGAATTTTAACAGTTATGACATGTTTTTCTAGGAGCAATAGGAACAGGCTTATAATTTTTACTTTTGTTCACACCTTCCTTTCTATTCCTATTTTTCCTAGGTGGCTTTACCTTGTTTACATTCTTAACATCTTTCAGCTTATGCTTAAGCTGCTTCTTTGTCATTAAGCCTATGTTAACTTCAGTTGGCTTATCCAGTTTAGGTTTGTCAGAAGTTACTTTTTCTCCTTAACTGGTGTCTTGAAATCAAGTATTTTGTGTATTTGATGCGTTTTTCTAGTGTTTGTGCATTTCAGGATATTAATTGCATTTCAGGAGAGATTTCATCAATAATAAGCCTTGGCATGTGTTTGGCAATGCAAGCGGGAAGATAGGAGCAGATTGCAGTGAAGAAACGGGAGAAAAATAGAGCAGTTTCCAGTAGGGAGCTGAGCGCCCGCTCAGGAATGCTGAGCGGCCGCTCAGGGACGAAAAATTAGAATAATTATTTTGGAGTCCTAGTTCTGTTTAACTTCCAACTTCTGAGTTAGCTGGGTATTATGGGACTCCTATATAAGTAGTTTTCAGAGAAATTTCACAAAGGTTGGATCGTAGTATTAATCGAAGAGCGATGAGATAAGAAAGAAGACCGTTTTAGTACACCGCAACGAAGAGGAAGCATATTTTCTTGTGATTCTTTATTTTCATTGTAACGTTGGATGCTAGTTTTCTTTACTTTGAACATATTTACTCTTGTGACGTACTCTGGTTTAATATAAGTAGTTTTAGTTAATATTCTTATGTGTTATTATCATGTTTTCATATGAACCCATGATGACGATGAGTGCTATCATGGGCTAATCGTGATCATGGGGTCGTAACGGATTTACTATGGAATTCTTTAGTTAGTTGTTTAATACCTTAGTGTGTGATGATTGTATGATATCTAGTATTGGTTGTGCTTATTCGTCTTATATGCGTCGCGAACATATAAGATAGGATGTTCATTTCTTGTGAAGCGACGGTGGATCTTGAGATTTAGAACTTGCCATGCTAGCATAGGTTCGTGTATGAGTATGCATGATTAGTGGGTAACTCTAACCGTTTTATTCGCCCTGTGTAATCAAAAGGAATAACTTGTGCTTAAATCGTTATGTTTTCAATTTCTGTAGACATATAGGGACTCAATATAATTGATGCATATTCAACTTCTATCTTAATTGTGGATGTTTGGTAGAATGGTATTAGTACAATGAAAGTTGGCTTTTATCAGTTTCGTGTTGTTCGATTAATATCATCACTGTTGCATGCTAAGGGTAATAACAATGACTATTGAAGGAAGTAGTAATGAAGTTGTGATCCCATGAGTGTTTTAATATTGTTAATTCAAGTGTTAATTAAGTGCTTAATTCTCGTAGTTAATTGTAGTTAATAATTAGTTAATCAAATTTAAGTGTTATTGTTTTAACATTGAGAAGTAATCATACATTGGTGAGTGAGTGTAATTGAACATAATTAGTCTGAGTCTCTGTGGGAACGAACTAGAAAGTTTTCTATATTACCTGTGAACGCGTATACTTGTGTGTATTATTAGCGCGTGTTTTCGCCCTAACAAGTTTTTGGCGCCGCTACCGGGGACTCGGCGTTTTTGTTTAGTTTATGTACTTACCATCAGTGGTCATTAGGACTCAGTGATTAAGACGTGTTACTTATTGTTTTCAGTTGTGTTTCACGTACTTTAGCGAGCGTTTATGCAAACACATTCTCATACTCGCAAGAGGACTTTAGATATGGCTAAGGAGATAGATGAAGTTCTTGATATTCCGGAGAAGATAGATTTTGAAGATTCGGATTCAGGAAGTGAACAGCAAGAGCCAGTAATCATGGGTGATCGTATTGTTCCGGCAGATCCAGCTCTTATGGACTCTTCTCGGCCTAAAATTGATGACATTCAGTCTAGCATCATGCACCCGGCTATTGAGGCCAATAACTTTGAAATCAAGCCGGGCACTATTCAGATGGTGCAGAATTCTGTTTCTTTTGAAGGTGCTGCGACTGAAGGTACTTTCAAATATAATTGTGTGACTGATGAGGCTATAAAGATGAGGCTATAAAGCTGAGGCTTTTCCTATTCTCACTGGGGATAAAGCTAAGGACTGGTTACATTCTGAACCAGCTGGGTCTATCACTACTTGGCAAGATCTTGCGCAAAAGTTTCTGGTGAAGTTTTATCCAATGGCGAAGACTGTGCCTATGAGGAGTGCTCTTACTCAGTTTGCACAGCAACCTACAGAATCTATGTGCGAGGCTTGAGAGCGCTACAAGGAGATGTTGAGAAAGTGTCTACATCATGGAATGCCGAATTGGATGGTGATCACTGATTTCTATAATGGTTTGGGGGCCCAATCTCGGCCCATGCTCGATGCAGCAGCTGGAGGCGCCTTGTAGGTCAAAAGCTATACGGAGGCTTATAATCTTATTAAGACTATGGCTGCAAATGAGCATCAAAACCCGACTCAAAGGATGATCCTTGGGAAGGTAGCAGTTGTTTTGGAAGTTGATGCAGCTACAGCTATTATAGCACAGCTCCAACCGCTGTCTCTGAAGGTCGATTCTCTAGCCACTTATGGAGTCAATCAGATAGCTATCGTCTGTGAGCTTTGTGCAGGTTCTCATGCTACGGATCAGTGTTCTCTTGTTAATGAATCTGTTCAGTATGTGAACAATTATCAGCGACCGTAGCAGCCTGTACCAGCTACTTATCATCCTAACAACAGAAATCATCCAAATTTCAGCTGGAGTAATAATTAGAATGTTATTCAACAACCTTATCAGCAAGGCATAAGTAAATAGTTCAATCCACCTGGATTCCAGTAACCACAACATTATGCTCAAAGGCAATCATATCCTCAACAAGGAGGTGCAGCTCCACCCTCTAGTGCTGATTTTGAGGAACTTAAGTTGTTGTGCAAAAGTCAGGTGGTCTCTATCAAGACCATGGAAAATCAAATCGGTCATATAGCCAATACAATGCTTAATCATCAACCTGGCACACTTCCCAGTGATACTGAAGTTCCAGGAAGGAAGGAAGCTAAAGAGCAAGTCAAGGCTATTACCTTAAGGTCTGGAAAAATTGCTGATGCTGAAAAAGCAAAAGAAGGAGAAGCTAAAGTTGGGGATGAAGAAGCTAAGCAAAAGGAGAAAGCGGCGGAACCAAGGAAGACTACTGTTGAACACACTCTACTTGAGGGTAATACAGGGGAGAAATAGCTCTATCCTCCACCACATTTCCCTAAGAGATTGCAACAACAAAAGATGGATAAGCAGTTCAATAAGTTTCTGGAGGTGTTCTAGAAACTTCACATCAACATACCTTTCGCTGAGGCTCTGGAGCAAATGCCTAGTTATGCGAAATTTATGAAGAGTATTCTTTCAAGGAAGGTGAAACTGGATGATCTTGAGTCCATTGCTTTAACGGAAGAATGCAGTGATGTGCTGCAACAAAAGTTACCTCCAAAGCTTAAAGATCCAGGTAGCTTCACCATTCCTTCCACCATTGGCAAGTTGTCTTTTGACAAGTGCCTCTGTGATTTGGGAGCAAGTATCAATTTGATGCCGTTGTCAATCTTCAAAAAGTTGAATTTACCTGATCCAAAGCCCACCTACATGTCTCTACAATTGGTTGATCGTTTTATTACATACCCACGAGGCATAGTGGAGGATGTGCTAGTAAAGGTGGATAAGCACTTCTTTCCTGCAGACTTTGTAATTCTGGATTTCGAGGAAGATAAGAAGATCCCCATAATCTTGGGGAGACCTTTCTTGGCTATAGGCCGTACCTTGATAGATGTGCAGAAAGGTGAACTTACTATGAGGGTGCAGGATCAGGATGTGACATTCAATGTATTCAAAGCAATGAAATTCCCTACAGAAGATGAGGAGTGCTTAAAAGTGGATTTGATTGATTCTGCGGTTACTTCAGAACTTGATCATATGCTAATGTCTCATGTATAAGAGAAGGCCTTAGTGGGGGATTTTGACAGTGATGATGAGGATGGTAATGAGAAACTATAATATCTAAATGCTTCTCCTTGGAGGCGAAAGCTAGACATGCCATTTGAATCTCTTGGTACTTCTGACCTCAAAAATGCTGAAGGAAAGCTCAAACCATCTATTGAGGAAGCACTTATCTTGGAGCTTAAACAATTGCCTGAACACTTGAGGTATGCTTTTTTAGGTGATGCATCTACTTTACCTGTTATTATGGCATCTGACCTTTTAGGTAGTGAGGAGGATAAGCTCTTAAGGATCTTAAGAGAATTCAAATCGGCTATCAGATGGACTATAGCAGACATCAAGGGGATCAGCCTTTCATATTGCATGCATAAAATTCTACTAGAGGAGGGTAGTAAGCCTACTGTTGAGCAACAGCGCAGACTTAATCCTATCATGAAAGAACTGGTGAAGAAAGAAATTCTGAAGTGGCTGGATGCAGGAATCATTTATCCTATTTCTGACAGTTCTTGGGTGAGCCCCGTGCAATGTGTACCTAAGAAAGGAGGTATTACTGTGGTAGCAAATGAGAAGAACAAGCTCATCCCCACTCGAACAGTCACAGGATGGAGGGTATGCGTGGACTACAGAAAGTTGAACAAGGCCACGAGGAAGGATCACTTCCCTCTTCATTTGATTGATCAGATGCTTGACAGGTTGGCCGGTCATGAGTATTATTGTCTTCTGGATGGTTATTTGGGGTATAATCAGATATGTATTGCACCAGAGGATCAAGAAAAGACTACCTTCACTTGTCCATTTGGCACGTTTGCTTTTCACAGAGTTTCGTTTGGCTTATATGGCGCACCGGCCACTTTTCAGAGATGTATGATGGCTATATTCTTTGATATGATTGGAAATAATGTCGAGGTGTTCATGGATGACTTCTTCGTCTTTGGACATTCGTATGATGAATGTTTGAATAATCTTCATGTAGTACTCAAAAGGTGTGTGGAAACTAATTTGGTGCTTAATTGGGAAAAATGTCACTTTATGGTGCCTGAAGGCATTATTCTTGGGCATAAGGTCTCTAGCAAGGGTCTTGAGGTGGACAAAGCCAAGGTGGGAGTCATTGAAAATCTCCCACCCCCTGTTTCTGTGAAAGGAATCCGTAGTTTTCTTGGTCATGTGGGTTTTTATCGGCGTTTCATCAAAGACTTTTCAAAAATATCTAAGCCGTTGTGCAACTTGCTTCAGAAGGATGTGCCTTTCAAATTTGATGATGAATGCTTGACGGCATTCGAGACTCTCAAGAAAATTTTGATAACTGTACCAGTCATTACAGCACCTGACTGGACAGATCCTTTTGAGATGATGTGTGATGCAAGTGATTATGCGGTGGGCGCAGTTCTTGGGCAGCGCAAGAATAATCTCTTTCATGTGATCTACTATGCTAGCAAGACCTTAAATGAAGCTCAAATTAACTACACCACTACTGAGAAGGAGCTCTTGGCTTTAGTCTTTGGTTTCGAAAAATTTCGATCTTATTTCCTTGGGACAAAGGTGACAGTGTTCACTGATCATGCGGCCATTCACTATTTGGTTTCCAAGAAGGATTGGAAGCCTAGACTCATTCGTTGGGTGCTCTTGCTACAGGAATTTGAGTTAGAGATCAGTGATCAAAAAGGTACTGAGAATCAAGTAGCTAACCATCTCTCTAGATTGGAGAATCCCGAGTCTACTTCACATGATAAAATATTGATCAACGAATCTTTTCCGGATGAGCAGTTGTTCGCAGTTTAGGAGGAAGAGCCATGGTTCGCAGATATTGTGAATTATCTTGTCAGCAATATAATGCCTCCTAATTTGAATACAACTCAAAAGAAGAAGTTTCTCCATGAGGTGAAGTGGTATATGTGGGGTGAACCGTATTTGTTTAGACAGGGAGCTGTCCAGATCATCAGGAGATGTATCCCTTTCTGTGAGACGGAGGGGATATTACGAGACTGCCACTCCACAGTTTATGGTGGACACTATGGTGGTGAGAAGACGACAGCTCGTATTCTGCAAGCAGGTTTTTTCTGGCCTACTTTGTTTAAGGATGCTTAACAGTTCGTTTTAAGGTGTGATTGTTTCCAAAGAGTGGGAAATCTTATGAGAAAGGATGAGATGCCGTTAAATGTGATGATTGAAGTCGAGGTCTTTGATGTTTGGGGAATCGATTTCATGGGGCCATTTGTCTCGTCCTGCAATAATCAGTACATCTTGCTGGCAGTCGATTATGTCTCAAAATGGGTAGAAGTCAAAGTTCTGCCAATGAATGATGCAAAGGTAGTGTTAAATTTTCTTCATAAACAGATTTTCACAAGGTTTGGAACGCCACGAGTAATCATAAGTGATGAATGGTCGCATTTTTGCAACCGTAAGTTCACTTCTATGATGCAGAGCTACAATGTGAATCATCGTGTTGCTACTGCCTATCATCCGCAAACGAATTGTCAAGCGAAAGTGTCTAATAGAGAGATCAAACGCATTTTAGAGAAGGTTGTTTGTCTGTCAAGAAAGGATTGGTCTTTAAAGCTCGATGAAGCTGTGTGGGCTTACAGAATAGCATATAAGACTCCACTTGGGATGTTCCCATTTCAACTTGTGTATGGTAAGGGATGTCATTTACCTGCGGAGCTTGATCATAAGGCCTATTGGGCGTTGACGAAGTTGAACTTGGATCTAGATGCAGTTGGAAAGAACCGAATACTTCAGCTAAATGAACTGGATGAATGTTGACTCCAGGCGTATGAGAACAACAAAATATACAAGGAAAAAGTGAAAAAGTGGCACGACAGGATGCTATATCCTAAGTCATTTGTGCCGGGGCAACAAGTTCTTTTATTCAACCCTCATCTCCGACTTTTTCCTGGAAAATTGAAATCAAGGTGATCTGGACCTTTTATTGTCAAAACTGCGTTTCCACATGGAGCGGTGGAGATTTTTGAGAATGATCCGGACCAAGCATTCAAGGTTATTGGTCAGGCTTGGGAGCGCTACAAGGAGACATTGAGAAAGTGTCCACATCATGGAATGCTGAATTGGATGGTGATCACTGGTTTCTATAATGGTTTGGGGGTCCAATCTCGGCCCATTATCGATGCAGCAGCTGGAGGCGCCTTGTGGGTCAAAAGCGATACAGAGGCTTATAATCTTATTGAGACTATGGCTGGAAATGAGCATCAAAACCCGACTCAAAGGATGATCATTGGGAAGGTAGCAGTTGTTTTAGAAGTTGATGCAGCTACAACTATTGTAGCGCAGATCCAAGCGCTGTCTATGAAGGTCGATTTTCTAGCCACTTATGGAGTCAATCAGATAGCTATCGTCTATGAGCTTTGTGCAAGTTCTCATGCTACGGATCAGTGTTTTCTTGTTAATGAATCTGTTCAGTATGTGAATAATTATCAGCGACCGCAGCAGCCTGTACCAGCTACTTATCATCCTAACAACGGAAATCATCCAAATTTCAGCTGGAGTAATAATCAGAATGCTATTCAGCAACCATATCAGCAAGGCGTAAGTAAATAGTTCAATCCACCTGGATTCCAGCAACCATAACATTATGCTCAAAGAAAATCATATCCTCAAGAAGGAGGTGCAGCTGCACCCTCTAGTGTTGATTTTGAGGAACTTAAGTTATTGTTCAAAAGTCAGGCGGTCTCTATCAAGACCTTGGAAAATCAAATCGGTCAAATAGCCAATGCAGTGCTTAATCGTCAACCTGGCATACTTCCCAGTGATACTGAAGTGCCAGGCAGGAAGGAAGCTAAAGAGCAGGTCAAGGCTATTACCTTAAGGTCTTGATATTATTAGCGCGTGTTTTCGCCTTAACAATTAGAAGTGATAATGGCACAGAGTTCAAGAATATGATTATGGAAGAGTTCTGCAAAGACCAAGGAATAAAGAAGGAATTTTCTGCTCCAGGAACTCCACAGCAAAATGGAGTTTTTGAAAGAAAGAATAGAACTCTTATTGAAGCTGCACAAACTATGTTTGATGAAGCAAAGTTACCAACCTACTTTTGGGCTAAAGCTGTGAAGACTGCTTGTTTTACTCAGAATGCAACACTTATCAAAAAGCATGGAAATACACCATATGAGATGGTGAAGAAAAAGAAGCCAAATCTGAAGTACTTTCATGTATTTGGATGCAAGTGTTTTGTTCATAAGACTCATCCTGAACAGCTATCTGAAAGGAATATGTCCTAAGTCCAATCATGTATTAGAATTTAGGAATAACCTTTATCTGTTTTGATTTCATTGATATTAATAAAAGACTTATTTTGTTTTTATTACGGGCTCTATCTATTTAAGTGTTTAAATAAGATATACCATAGTTTAAAGTAAAGCTTTTTATGGATTATGATGAGATCATAATAGTAAGACCTAAAATATGATAACTCTAAACTTAAATAGTTCCTGATCATAGGATTACTAACTGGTAATTAATAATCTGCAAAGATCGGTACATATTATGCTTGCTTCATTATGAAGGATGTCTGTTCTCATAGACATTTGTGTGGTGACACTATAGCTAGTATGTAGGTGCTTATTATAGAATAAGTTCACTGAACGTGACTCGCACAGCTGAACAACTGATGGAGTTCACTCACGTGTCAGCAGTTGTTCACATAGTGATAGTTGTACAAGTATCCTTAGACTTGAGGTCATCATAGTCATCTTGTGTACACTGAACTATGCTTTGGTTTAGTTCTTAGTCTCCGGGGACAATTATTAGGGCTCTACTGGGTATAGGAATTTGTACACGAAGATAGTGTATGATCAATAAAGGATCTACCCCTTCCAGTGAAGGAAGAGAATGTTCAAAGTTGATCCACTTATGCTAGTTCAGGAATCTCTGGCCAGAGTGAATGAAATTAAAAAGGAGTTTCTAATTTGCATAGAACTAAGCATAGTAAATGAAAAGCAAATGATTAAATTAGATAGGCTTGACAAGAGATCCATGCCTTGTATTTAATCAGGACATTGTAGGGTAGAAGGAGTTTATTGTACGGTAACTATTCACTGAATAGGTTCATGGTATTCTAAGCAGTGAATTCGTATTATCCGGATAGTCGCGATATGCTGAGAAGTATCCCTCACGATGTAGAATAAATATGATTAATTAATTAATCATGTTTAATAAATTAGAGAATTTATATAAATAATAATAAAATAGTTTTATTATTATTTATTTCTACTACCGGTTTAATATTGAATCTACAGGGTCACACCATAAAAGAGAGTGATTTAATGGTGCAGAAATTAATTAATAATGGCTGATAATTATTTATTTATGAAATAAATAATTAATTGGCAAATTTAATAATTGATTAAATAAGATTTAATTAATTATAAATTAATTAAGAAAAGTTCTTAATATTATTAATCAAGAATTTAATTTTTGGAAATTAAATCAAGAGAGAGAATTATTTCTAAAGTGTTTAGAAAAAGGATTAATAATTAAAAGGTGTTTTAATTATTAATGAGAATAATAAATGGGTTAATAATAATAAATATTTTATGGGAAAATTTCAGCTGAAAATTTTGCCTATAAATATACTATTATAAACCCTATTTTTATTTTAACCCAAAACCAAAAGTTTTTTAGAAAACCTAATTCTCTCCACCTCCTCCTCCTTAACGTCGTTTTCTTGGGGGATACCGGTGGAGTGCTTCACGTTTGTGGAGCAGCTGCTAAGGATCTTCGATCGTTGCTTTTGGATCGCTATTAAAGGTTAGTAATCGATTCATATGTTTTAATCACGATTTATATGCTTTTATTTGGATTTTATATGTGTAGAAGTGTTTTACCATGCCTCCGCTGTGATTAAAATCCAACAATGGTATCAGAGCATAGGTTGTATGCATATAGATCTGTGGTAAAATTTTCAGAATTTTATGTGCTTGTATGAATTAATTATGTTTTTTACAAGTTATATCATGGATTAATTTTGTCTGATGAGAAATCGTTTCTCAGAATAATTTTGAATGTTGATCTGGGTTCTACAAGTGTTGTAGATCGTCTGGGTATTTTTTTCATAATTTTATGATGTATGGATTATTTATTATGAATTTTTGAAGTTATTTTAATTAAATTTGTAATTAAATAAAGATATATATATATATATATGAATTATTATAAATTTAGTATTTATTCGGTCTCTATTGTCTCGACCTCCTCTCTCATGCTATCTGTTCTCTCAAATCCTCTTGTTCCCTCCCTCACCATCCCTCTATTTCTCTTGGTTAATTTCTCTGTTAATTCCTCCCTCACCCCTTAATTTTTCCTCGATTTTCTTCCGGTTGTTCTACTTCCCGGTGAGTTTCCGGCTTGTGCGATTCCGGAGAAATCCTCGGCTCTGTCCATGATTTCGGATTTTACACATATATATGATTATGTGCTGCTGTGTTGGTGTGTGTTTTGCTGTGTTGGTGTGTGTGTTGTTGTGTGAGTGTGTATGTGTGTGTGGGTTCCAACTGGGTGTGTGTACGGCGCGTGTGATGCTGGTGCAGTAGCTTGGTTCTGTTCTGGTTGGCATTTTTATTAATTAATTAACTTATTTATTTTCTGCAGGAAACTATTTGAGTAAATTGCGTGATGTAAAATAATTGTGTGGGAAATTATTGATTATCGGTGGGATTTATTTGGAAACCCGACTCGTGTCGGGCACCAATGAATTTTGCCGCCGTCCGCGATGAATATTTACGAGCGGACGGTGGACGATGATGATGTTTATCTGAGTCCTAATATTTTAAAATAAATAAATTAATTCATGGAATTATTTTGAAATGAGAATTTGATTGTTACAATAAAGTCGAGTACGTAATTTAGTCGACGAATTGTGATTGGATTGATTGTTGGGTTGAAGTGATAGTTAGGATTGTGGTTGTTGTAAATTGGATTGTTGTTATGGAATCGACGTCGACTGATGTTTCGACGGGTAGTCCGATAAACAAAGGAGACGCTGCCCGATTTCCGGAAAACTAAATTATGTAAATACGGGAACGTATCCAATGATTATCGGGACATCGAATGACTATATGTATATGTGTATGTTTTATATACGAAACTTGGTTGTACGATGTAATGAAATATTTTTCCAAATCGATAATCCTGATTTCGTAAAATAAAGTATATATATATATATTCCGAAAACGAACACCGAACCGATCTTCAAAATTGTGAACCCTATTTGTTGCGTGTGTTATTATAATATTCATAATTACAAGTCGGGTTTGAATATCGTTGGGTAAGAATTAGTATTGAGGATATGTCAAACATACCTAGACGTCTAACGTAGGGTATTTCGAGCCTGTAGGTTATAATCGGGAACCTGAAAGTGGACGATGGACTAGAGATGAATTAGTAGTCAGTTGACAAGCTCAGTAGAGTTTCAACAGAAAGACCTGAGCGTCGAAGTCGAATCCAATGGGACCTAGTGGTTGGACATTAGAACCTGAGCAGCAGAGTCGGCTCAGGGTTGATCAGTAATAGTTGTAAAGCCTTGTAAGGCAAGTACTTCTGAACTTTTCTTCAAGATATATTGCAAATATATTTTCGAACTATTTCATAACATGTCGCTACTATTCAAAATAACCCATGTTTTATATAGTAAGTGCTATAAACAATTTACCCTTGAACCCTGATCTTTCTTGATCTTGAGCCATAAGCCTTATTCTTTGTAAAACCATCATTTGTTGATCCTCAGATACAAACCACACAAATATGATACTACTTTCCAAATGTATCACTACCAAATACAAAACACTGAAACAGAATTGCTTGAAAACACAGAAACTTTTATACTTCAACTATTCTTTATAACATCAAAGAACTATACCTTGAAAAGTCATTTCTGACCTAATACCGGATGTTGGTACAAATTGAAAACCATTTCTTATACATACCCTGAAATCCCCTTGAGATATTCATAAGCTTCCTTATGCTTTTATTCAAGTGTTTAACTATCGTTGATTATGAACTTGTTTTATTGAATTATATCGTTTATCATATTGAACTGCTTTAGAATTGGATAGTTTTTATATATGTGGACCAGATTCGTGGTCAGACCATATTAATGGTCAAGTTAGGTCAATGTGTGCCTTGGATCCAGTAATTAGAGCAGTGCTGTGTGCTTGTTCGGGGTTAGTACGTGACTGATCAGCAGCCTAACCTTGGTTTTTAAAACTTAAAATGAATATCCAATTCTAATGAATAGTTAAAAAGGAACGTGAATCCTTTGAATCATCTCATTTAATCATGCTTTAACCTCAGTTATCGTTATCATGACTTGCTGAGCTAGTTAGCTCACCCTTGCGATTCTTTTATATATTTTACAGTTAAAAAGAATATGGATGATAGTGAAGTTTCTCAGTCCAAAGTGCGGGCTAAGGTTCCAGTCGAGTTGGATTGAGCTAGCGGAAGTTTCACGCGGTAAAGAAATAGTTAGTTTGTAAGAATGATTTTATTATCAATTGTAAGTTAAATTCGTTGGGATTTGATACGATGTAATAATTAAGGTTGTGGCTTGTTCTCATACTTTAACCTGTTGCGATCCGTGGTTATGTGAAACAGGGTCATTGCAATTAATATTTTAGGTACAGGTTTATATATTGTGAATGTGTTATGGACCCCAAACTTCTCACCCGGGTTTGGAGGGCGCCACAACACGCGCCCGTGTACCACGCGCGGCGCGTGGCAGACACGCGCTGGTCAACGTGCTGACGTCATGCTGACGTCATGCTGACGTCATCAGATGACGTCATGATGACATCATCAGATATGATGACGTCATGATGACGTCAGCATAGGGTCGTAGGCGCGTGAAGCGCGTGGGGCGCGTGGCGCGCGTGGGCGATGTTCTGACACGCGCCTGACAGCGCTTGTGCGCGTTGCCGCGCGTGGGGGACCTTGTTTCGGCGCCTGAGGGCGCGTGCTAGCTCAGATTTGGGCGATTTTGGTGTCGTTCGATTCGTCTTTTCGAGACACTTCTAATGGTATATTGTATGATATTTTATGAAATTGTTTTGAACTGTTTATAGCTGACATAAGTGTTTTAAAGCTGTTTTTGACTGTTTGAATTGCTTTTAAATGCTTCATGTGATACATAGAGATGTATAATGCTTAGACCAATATGCTAGATGATGTAACATGCCTACCTTGATGTTTATTCATGTTGATATATGTGATATATGCTTAGTTTATCATGCGATGATAGATTTAGGTGAACTTAAATGAACATAAGGCGTTTGTTAGACAACCTAGTATAGTGAAATTGTTTCATAACCTTAATAACAATATTATGAATACAATCATGAGATTCTTGTGTTTATGAAACACGTAATTGAATATGAATTTTCGATATGAGAGAAAGGATGATTCTGTCAACAACAGATTTCTATCTGTAAGAAAGGGTTATTAAGTGACACCTCTTGACAATGCACCACCCGATTTGGGAATCATCTGATTATTGATTATTGATTTGAAATATTTAATTTAAAAGGAAGAATCTCTTTATAATATGATTATGATTGTAAGGTAATATAATCCCTCTAAAATTAAATAATATCAAGTAGTAATTGGCCAATGATACAACGGGCTTGTGTCGGTCATAGCCTTCCAACATTATAGAAAGTAGTTCTTATTTTTAAATCATTGTCGGTTCATGCTACAGCCGAGGGCTTTGATTTCGAAATAAGAAATACTTGTCTATTACATAGAGATGTGTACATTGAATTAGAATCTAAAGGTTGGTACGTGCCACAGCCATGGGCCTTTGGGGACTGATTCAATTGTACAGAATGTTGGGTTAGACTTGACTTAGAATATTGAGTTTGTCGTGCCACAGCCGTGACTCAATTATTCAAGAGGCTAAAGTTTGATTAGGGAATAACATAAGATGTAATTGACAAGAGTTGTCTGCCTATTGAACATTACATGGCGGTTCGTGCTAAAGCCGGGGTTGTGTAATGGAATGTAGGATCCCTATTCCCACTAGCATTATGAATGCTTAATTTTTCACGTAGGGGGTTGAATAAATTAGATAAACTAGTGGGGGCCACTTATGAATAAAGACCCGATTCATATAGTGTTTTTAAAATGAAATTAAATATTTGTTAAGTGTTGTTATGTGTTTATCATTTACAGATTTACAATATACATTATGTCTTCTGCACTATCACTCAGGAGCATACTGGATGCTCACAAGTTGACTGGTCCTAATTATGCTGACTGGCTTCGAAACTTGAGAATTGTTCTCAGGATTGAGAAGCTGGAATACGTGATTGACTCACCTAAGCCTACTGAACCTGCTAGTGATGCACATAATGATGAACATGTTGTGTATCGTAAGTGGGTAGATGATGCAAATGTTGCTCAATGCATCATGCTAGCTTCCATGAACATTGAGCTACAGAAGCAACATGAGCATATGGATGCTCACACTATCCTCATGCATCTACAAGAGTTGTATAATGTGGCAGGGAGGACAGCTCGATATGAGATATCGAAGGAGCTGTTCGGTTGTAGGATGTCTGAGGGATCATCTGTGAATGACCATGTACTTAAGATGATCAATTTGATTGAACCTCTTGGACAACTTGGTTTTGCCATGGATGGGGAGCTGAGCCAAGTCTTGGTCTTGCAATCGCTTCCGAGTTCGTTCTCGCAGTTTGTTGTGAACTTTCACTTGAATAAGTTGGATGTCAGCCTGCCTGAACTCCGCAACATGTTGAAGACTGCGGAATCAAATTTTCCCCCTAAGAAAAGTTATGTTCTTCTAATTGGTGAAGGTTCCAATCCTAAGAAAAGGAAGAGGAACCCTTCCAAGAAGAAGAAAGTAGATGAGAAAACGCCGGTTCCACCAAAAGCTGAAGACCCCAAGAGCAAAGTTGTTTACTTTCACTGTAACAAGGTGGGGCACAGGAAGAGGAACTGCAAGGTATACCTTGCAGATTTGAAGAAGAAGAAGGGTAGTGAGACTACCGCTTCTGATTCAGGTATGTTCATGATAGAAGTGAATAAGTCATTAAATCAAATTTCTACTTGGGTATTAGATACCGCCTGTGGTTCTCATAACTGCAATTTGTTGCAGGGACTAAGGAGAGGTAGGACTCTTGAGGAAGAGGAGGTGATTCTACTGATGGGAAATGGAGCAAGAGTTGCTGCTGAAGATGTAGAATCATTTCATTTACATATGCCTACGGGCAAGACTATTGTTTTTTAAATAATTGTTATTTTGTTCCCTCGATTGTGAGGAATATTATTCCCATGTTAGACTTGGCTGGATTTTCATTTATTATTGAGAATAATGAATGTTCAATTCTTAGAGATAATATTCTTTATGGACGTGGTACTTTAAATAATGGTCTGTATAAATGTGACATAATTTACTTCAGATTGAACAAACTAATAAAAGAAAAGGACTGATGAAAATCTCACTTCATTGTGGCACTGCAGTGTCCATTTAGTAGACATGGAGAGAGGGCAGCAAACTTGCTAGGAATGGTTCACACAGATGTATGTGGACCAATGTCTACGCAAGCCATAAGTGGATTTTTCGTACTTCATTACTTTCATAGATGATAGATCTAGATTCGGAAATGTGTTTTATGAAACACAAGTCTGAAGCCTTTGAAAAGTTCAAAGAGTATAAGTATGAAGTGGAGAAACGAACCAAACATAGTATTATAATTCTTCGATTAGATCGAGGTGGTGAATACTTGAATGGAGAGTTTCTGGATTATCTCAAAGTAAATGGTATAGTCTGCCAGTGGACGCCTCCAGATTGGTATCTGAAAGGAGAAATTGAACTTTGTTAGACATAGTTCGGTCCATGATGAGCTATGCAAATCTTCCAGTATTCCTATGGGGTTAAGCATTGGAAACCTCAGCATATTTACTGAATAAGGTGCCTTCCAAATCTGTTCCTCAAACTCCGTATGAGATATGAAAAGAAAGGAAACCTAGTCTTAAACACGTTAAGATTTGGGGATGTCCAACTTATGTCAAGTAAGTTGACCCAGATAAGCTGGAATATCGATCCGTAAAATGTAGTTTTGTGGGATATCCTAAAGAGACTTCAGGGTATTACTTTTACACCGATCATCGGGTGTTTGTCTCCAGACATGCTACCTTCTTGGAAAAGGAGTTTACCCTTGAAGGAAACAGTGGGAGCAAAATTGAACTTGATGAAGTTCAAGAAGCACAAACTACTACGGATCAAGTGGAAACACCTGTTCTGACTAAACAACCTTCTGTGGAACATCCCATTCGTAGGTCAGGGAGAGTGTCTCGGCAACCTGAGAGGTAATATGGCCTTGTCATTGAGAATGACAATGAGTTGTCGATCATTGATGATGACGACCCTGTGACCTATAATGAGGCTATGAGTAGTGTTGACAGAGAAATGGCATAGTGCCATGAAATCCGGAATGAAATCTATGTATACGGGATACAAAAGAATGATTAGAGTAGATGGCTAGGTGGAGACCTTTAAGGCCAGGCTTTTGGGAAAAGAATTCAAACAAAGGTATTGGATTGACTTTGATGAAACCTTTTACCTGTAGCCCTGTTATAATCAGTTCGGATTTTGCTTGCGAATGCTGCTTACTACGACTATGAGATCTGGCAAATAGCCAGATGGTTTTCTTTCCAAGAGAAATGAAAACCTAGTGTGTAAGCTGCTGCGAACCATATGTGGTTTAAAGCAAGCTTCTCATAGATGGAACATCCGTTTTGATGAGACAATCAAAGAGTTTGGTTTTATCAAAAACGTAGATGAACCATGTGTCTACAAAAGGGTTAGTGGGAGCGCGATAACATTTCTTGTGTTATATTGAAATAGAGTTGACACACATAACAACATAGCAGACCCACTCACAAAGCTACTTTATGAAAGTCACTTTGATCGTCATAAAGACTAGATGGGTATTAGATACCAGAGTGATTGGCTTTAGTACAAGTGGGAGATTGAAAGGAATATGTCCTAAGTCCAATCATGTATTAGGATTTAGGAATAACTTTTATCTATTTTAATTTCAATGATATTAATAAAAGACTTGTTTTGTTTTTATTACGGGCTCTATCTATTTAAGTGTTTAAATAAGATATACCATAGTTTAGAGTAAAGATTTTTATGGATTATGATGAGATCATAATAGTGAGACCTAAAAGATGATAACTCTAAACTTAAATAGTTCCTGATCATAGGATTACTAACTGGTAATTAATAATCCGCAAAGATCGGTACATACTATGCTTGCTTCATTATGAAGGATGTCTGTTCTCATAGACATTTGTGTGGTGACACTATAGCTAGTATATAGGTGCTTATTATAGAATAGTTCACTGAACATGACTCGCACAGCTGAACAATTGATGGAGTTCACTCACATGTCAGCAGTTGTTCACATAGTGATAGTTGTACAAGTATCCTTAGACTCGAGGTCATCATAGTCATCTTGTGTACACTGAACTATGCTTTGGTTTAGTTCTTAGTCTCCAGGGACAATTATTAGGGCTCTACTGGGTATAGGAATTTGTACACGAAGATAGTGTATGATCAATAAAGGATCTACCCCTTCCAGTGTAGGAAGAGAATGTTCAAAGCTGATCCACTTATGCTAATTCAGGAATCTCTGGCCAGAGTGAATGAAATTAGAAAGGAGTTTCTAATTTGCATAGAACTAAGCATAGTAAATGGAAAGAAAGTGATTAAATTAGATAGGCTTGACATGAGATCCATGCCTTGTATTTAATCAGGACATTGTAGGGTAGAAGAAGTTTATTGTACGGTAACTATTCACTGAATAGGTTCTTGGTATTCTAAGCAGTGAATTCGTATTATCCGGATAGTCGCGATATGCTGAGAAGTATCCCTCACGATGTAGAATAAATATGATTAATTAATTAATCATATTTAATAAATTAGAGAATTTATATAAATAATGATAAAATAGTTTATTATTATTTATTTCTACTACCGGCTTAATATTGAACCTACAGGGTCACACCATTAAAAAGAATGATTTAATGGTGGAGAAATTAATTAATAATGGCTAATAATTATCTATTTATGAAATAAATAATTAATTGGCAAATTTAATAATTGATTAATTGAGATTTAATTGATTATAAATTAATTAAGAAAAGTTCTTAATATTATTACTTAAGAATTTAATTTTTGGAAATTAAATCAAGAGAGAGAATTATTTCTAAAGTGTTTAGAAAAAGGATTAATAATTAAAAGGTGTTTTAATTATTAATGAGAATAATAAATGGGTTAATAATAATAATATTTTATGGGAAAATTTCAGCTGAAAATTTTGCCTATAAATATACTATTATAAACCCTATTTTTATTCTAACCCAAAACCAAAAGTTTTTTAGAAAACCTAATTCTCTCCACCTCCTCCTCCTCCTTAACGTCATTTTCATGGTGGATACCGGTGGAGTGCTTCACGTTTGAGGAGCAGCTGCTAAGGATCTCCGATCGTTGCTTTTGGATCGCTATTAAAGGTTAGTAATCGAATTATATGTTTAATCACGATTTATATGCTTTTATTTGGATTTTATATGTGTAGAAGTGTTTTACCATGCCTCCGCTGCGATTAAAATCCAACACTATCCAAATTTAATCTAAAAGCTGATGAAGGAATTTTTGTTGGATATCCACTTTCCACAAAAGCCTTTAGAGTCTAAAATTTAAGAACAAGGGTTGTCATGGAATCTATCAATGTCTCTTTTGATAATAAGAAGATTACTGGACTTGAAGATTTCAATGATCATGATCAGCTGAGATTCGAGAATGAAGCTTTAAATTCTGATTCTGTAAATTCTGATAGTCTAAATCCTGATACTGCAAACTCTGATGGGTTAAACTCTGATGTTATTGAAACTGTGGTGACTACGCCAAAGGAAAATGTACCTGTGCATGGGGAGCATATTGAAGATCCAACCACATATCAAGAACCATCAGAACCTAGAACAGGCTCTTCAAGTTCTGATTCATCAAGTTCTGATGGGCCAAGTTCTGATAATTCTGAAAACTCAAATTCTGATTCATCAAGTTCTGATGGGCCAAGTTCTGATAATTCTGGAAACTTAAATTCTGAAGGATCTAACTCATAGAGCATAATTTCAGGGGGAGCATCAGAAAATGTTGATGGAGATAGCATGGATCATCGGGGAGCATCCAGTTCTAGAGATAATCTTCCATCTTCAAGGAAGTGGACTAAAGCAAAATACACCTGACTTGATTATTGGATATCCTGAAGCAGGTATAAGAACTAGAACAGCAACATCAAATGAATGTCTCTATCACTCTTATCTTTCTCAGGCTGAACCAAAGAAAGTGGAAGAAGCTCTTCAAGATGCTGATTGGGTGCAAGCAATGCAGGAAGAGTTAAATGAATTTGAAAGAAATAAAGTCTGGACCCTAGTGCCAAGACCAAATGACAGTTCAGTTGTTGGTACGAAATGGGTATTCAGAAACAAAACTGATAGTGATGGCATAATTACAAGGAATAAAGGAAGACTGGTTGTAAAAGGATATTCTCAACATGAGGGAATTAATTATGATGAAACATTTGCACCAGTTGCTAGACTAGAAGCCATAAGGATATTTTTGGCTTATGCTGCTCACAAAAAGTTTACACTCTTTCAAATGGATGTAAAAAGTGCTTTTCTTAATGGAGAATTAGAAGAAGAAGTATATGTTGAACAACATCCAGGTTTTGTAGATTCAAAATTTCCTAATCATGTCTACAGACTTCATAAAGCACTTTATCGCCTTAAGCAAGCTCCAAGAGCATGGTATGAAACATTAGCTCAGTTTCTTCTGGAAAGTGGATTTAACAGAGACACTACTGATAAAACTTTATTCTATCTCAACCATGGAAAGGACTTACTTTTCGTACAGATATATGTTGATGATATCATTTTTGGTTCTACAAATGACAAACTTTGTAAAAGGTTTGCCAAGTTAATGCAGTCAAGATATCAAATGAGTATGATGGGAGAACTTAGCTATTTTCTGGGCCTTCAAGTCAAGCAAAATGAAGAAGGAACTTTTATTTGTCAATCTAAGTACACCAGAAATTTGTTGAAGAAATTTGGAATGCAAGACTGTTCAAGTGCATCCACTCCTATGGCCACTGCAACAAAATTGGATAAGGATACAGGTATATAGTAGATATTACTGATTACAGAGGTATGATATGCTCATTACTCTATCTAACAGCAAGTAGACCTGATATCATGTATGCTACCTGAAAGAGATATGTCCTAAGTCCAATCATATATGAGGATTTAGGAATAACTTTTATGTAATCTGTTTTGATTTCATTGATATTAATAAAAGACTTGTTTTATTTTTATTGCGGGCTTTATCTATTTAAATGTTTAAATAAGATATACCATAGTTTAGAGTAAAGCTTTTTATGGATTGTGATGAGATCATAATAATGAGACCTAAAAGATGATAACTCTAAACTTAAATAGTTCCTGGTCGTAGGATTACTAACTAGTAATTAATAATCCGTAAAGATCGGTACATACTATGTTTGCTTCATTATGAAGGATGTCTGTTCTTATAGACATTTGTGTGGTGACACTATAGCTAGTATGTAGGTGCTTATTATAGAATAAGTTCACTGAACATGACTCACACAGCTGAACAACTGATGGAGTTCACTGACGTGTCAGCAGTTGTTCATATAGTGATAGTTGTACAAGTATCCTTAGACTTGAGGTCATCATAGTCATCTTGTGTACACTGAACTATGCTTTGGTTTAGTTCTTAGTCTCAAGGGACAATTATAAGGGCTCTACTGGGTATAGGAATTTATACACGAAGATAGTGTATGATCAATAAAGGATCTACCCCTTCCAGTGTAGGAAGAAAATGTTCAATGCTGATCCACTTATGTTAGTTTAGGAATCTCTGGCCAGAGTGAATGAAATTAGAAAGGAGTTTCTAATTTACATTAAATAGAACTAAGCATAGTGAATGGGAAAGCAAGTGATTAAATAAGATAGGCTTGACACAAGTTCCATGCCTTGTATTTCATCGTGACATTGCAGGGTAGAAGGAATTAATTGTACGGTAACTACTCACTGAATAGGTTCTTGGTATTCTAAGCAGTGAATTCGTATTATCCGGATAGTCGCGATATGCTGAGAAGTATCCCTCACGATGTAGAATAAATATGATTAGTTAATTAATCATATTTAATGAATTAGAGAATTTATATAAATAATGATAAAATAGTTTTATTATTATTTATTTCTACTACCGGTTTAATATTGAACCTTCAGGGTCACACCATAAAAGAGAATGATTTAATGGTGGAGGAATTAATTAATAATGGCTGATAATTATTTATTTATGAAATAAATAATTAATTGGAAAATTTAATAATTGATTAAATGAGATTTAATTGATTATAAATTAATTAAGAAAAGGTTCTTAATATTATTAATTAAGAATTTAATTTTTGGAAATTAAATCAAGTGAGAGAATTATTTCTAAAGAGTTAAGAAAAAGGATTAATAATTAAAAGGTGTTTTAATTATTAGTGAGAATAATAAAGGATTAATAATAATATTTTATGGGAAAATTTTCAGCTGAAAATTTTGCCTATAAATATACTATTATAAACTCTATTTTTGCCTCAACCAAAAAGATTTACAAAACCCTGATTCTCTCCATCTTCTCCTCCTTCATTACATCGTTTTCTTGGTGGATACCGGTGGAGTACTTCACACTTGAGGAGCAGCTGTTAAGGATCTCCGTTCATCATTTTTTGATCGCCATTAAAGATCTCCATCTTTCCATTAAAGTAAAGCTTCTTAAGGTAAACATACTCAACTACGAATTAAATATTATTTTTCGCATGGATCCTGCGGAGGGTTTCGTTTTTTATGATTTAAATTTATGTTTTCGCTGCGTTTATGTGCCAAAAAACCCTTCAATGGCATCAGAGCTACTTGCGAAAAGGTTTTAATTCGTTTATGTGTTTAACTGTTTTCGATATATGAGCATGTACGTGATTCGCCATGATTTGATGTTGATATAATATGCTTATATATGTATGGTTTTGAATATATGATATTAATGTGAGTTGTATAATCATAAGATGATTATGTAATCTGTATATATACTGATATATACATGATTTATGTTTGTTCTAATTATGAGAATCATATTAGATACGGATTCTGAATTGGCTGCTGCAGATTTAATCAAATCTGGGTCTGGTGTCTGATTTACGCAAACGAATACCCTATTCAATAGGTAAACGAGCGTCTGAACAAAACTGATAGGTATAGCTATCAACAACTCGTATGTAAGGAGTTTAAAGTCGTTTACTGCCCGTAAACAGTGATTCTTATTTTTCTAATTTGATTCTGATTTTTCTGATTTTTGTCATATTTTCTTTTTATGATTAGATCATGGATAATATGATATGTTAAGATCATATTATGTATTTTAACATGTTTTTATGTGTTGTATGAGCATAGTGGATGGTTATGGCCTTTCGACCTTAGTGTAATGGTTTTGGTTTTGGTTTTAAATACGACTTGCATGTCGTCAATCTTTGTAATCATAAATCTCGAATGTAACTCGAGTTATTCTTGTAAGTTCATTAGATTAGTTTTACTTTCAATCATGTAATGTAATTGAAGACTCAAGAAGGCTATCCAATGGAGGTGATACAAAGAAGAAGACGAGGCATACAAGAAGACTTATGTAATAAGTAGTTGTATATATTTCCATCACCATATTAGATTGACCTTGATCTTTATCATGAGCTTGATAAAGATCACATAGGATGGGGCCATAACCAAACATATTTACTTTATTGGAATTTACATTTACTTGTTTATTTAATTTTATATATGAGATATATGCCTATGTTTACCATGCGATGATAGATTTAGGTGAACTTAAATCAATATAAGGCGTGCTCTAGAAAATCAAGAATAGTAATCATTTTCTTGCCTTAACAATAATATTATGAATACAATCATGAGATTCTTGTGTTTATGAAACACGTAATTAAATATGAATTTTCAATATTGAGAGAAAGGATGATTCTGTCAACAACAGATTTCTATCTGTAAGAAAGGGTTATTAAGTGACGCCTTTTGACAATGCTCCACCCGATCTGGGAATCATCTGATTATCGATTATTGATTTGAAATATTTAATTTAAAAGGAAGAATCTCTTTATAATATGATTATGATTGTAATGTAATATAATCCCTCTAAAATTAAATAATATCAAGTAGTAATTGGCCAATGACACAACGGGCTTGTGTCGGTCATAGCCTTCCAACATGGTAGAAAGTGGTTCTTATTTTTAAATCATTGTCGTTTTGTGCTACAGCCGAGGGCTTTGATTTTGAAATAAGAAATACTTGTCTATTACATAGAGATGTGTACATTGAATTAGAATCTAAAGGTCGGTACGAGCTACAGCCGTGGGCCGTTGGAGACTGATTCAATTGTATAAAATGTTGGGTTAGACTTGACTTAGAATATTGAGTTTGTCGTGCCACAGCCGTGACTCAATTATTCAAGAGGCTAAACTTATATTAGAGAATAACATAAGATGTAATTGACAAGAGTTGTCTGCCTATTGAACATCACATGACGTTTCGTGCCACAGCCGAGGTTGTGTGATGGAATGTAGGATCCCTATTCCCATTAGTATTATAAATGCTTAATTTTCACTTAGGGGGTTGAAAAAAAGTAGATAAACTAGTGGGAGACACTTATGAATAAAGACCCGATTCATATAGTGTTTTGAAATGAAATTGAATATTTGCTAAGTGTTGTTATGTGTTTATCATTTACAGATTTACTATATTCGTCATGTATTCTGCACTATCACTCTGGAGCATACTAGATGCTCACAAGTTGACTGGCCCTAATTTAGCTGTTTGTTTTCACTGTAACAAGTTGGGGCACTGGAAGTGGAACTGCAAGGTTTACCTTGCAGAATTGAAGAAGAGGAAGGGTAGTAAGACTACCGCTTCTGATTCAGACATGTTCATGACCGAAGTTAATATGTCACTAGGTTAAATTTCTACTTGGGTATTAGATGCCGCCTGTGGTTCTCATATTTGCAATTCGTTGCAAGGACTAAAGGGAAGTAGGACTCTTGAAAAGATGAGGTGATTCTACGTATGGGCAATGGAGCAAGGGTTGCGGCCATATCTGTAGGATCATTTAGTTTACATATGCCTACGGGTAAGACTATTATTTTGAATAATTGTTATTACGTTCCCTCTATTGTGAGGAATATTGTTTCTATTCCTATGTTGGATGTGGATGGTTTTTCATTTATTATTAAGAATAATGAATGTTCTATCCTTAGAGATAATGTTTTTTTTTGACGTGGCATTTTAAATAATGGTCTGTATTTATGTGACGTAGAGTATGATTTACTTCAGATTGAACAAACTAATAAAAGAAAATGAGATGATGAAAATCTGACATATTTATGGCACTATAGGCTAAGTCATATTAGTGAAAATAGACTGCGAACATTGCATAAGGAAGGGCTACTTGACCCTTTTGATTTTGAATCATATCCTACATGCGAGTCTTGTTTATTGGGTAAAATGACCAAATCTCCATTTAGTGGATATGGAGAGAGGGCTGCAGATTTGCTAGGATTGGTACACACAGATGTATGTGGACCAATGTCTACGCAAGCCATGGGTGGATTTTCGTACTTCATTAATTTCATAGATGATAGATCTAGATTCGGATATGTGTGTTTGATGAAACACAAGTCTGAAGCCTTTGAAAAGTTCAAAGAATATAAACATGAAGTGGAGAAACAAACCAAACACAGTATTATAACTCTTCGATCAGATCGAGGTGGTGAATACTTGAATGGAGAGTTTCTAGATTATCTCAAAGAAAATGGTATAGTCTCTCAGTGGCTCCTCCATATACTCCACAGTTAAATGGGGAATCTGAAAGGAGAAATCGAACTTTGTTAGACATGGTTCGGTCCATGATGAGCTATGCGAATCTTCCAGTATTCCTATGGGGTTATGTATTGGAAACCTCAGCATATTTACTGAATAAGGTGCCTTCCAAATCTGTTCCTCAAACACCATATGAGATATGGAAAGAAAGGAAACCGAGTCTTAAACACGTTAAGATTTGGGGATGTCCCGCTTATGTCAAGAAAGTTGACCCAGATAAGCTGGAATCTCGATCCGTAAAATGTAATTTTGTGGGATATCCTAAAGAGACTTTGGGGTATTACTTTTACACTGATCATCAGGTGTTTGTCTCCAGACATGCTACCTTCTTGGAAAAGGAGTTTATCCTTGAAGGAAACAGTGGGAGCAAAATTAAACATGATGAAGTTCAAGAAGCACAAACTACTACGGATCAAGTGGAAACACCTGTTCAGACTGAACAACCTTCTGTGGAACAACCCATTCGTAGGACAAGGAGAGTGTCTCGCCAACCTGAGAGGTATTATGGCCTTGTCATTGAGAATGACAATGAGTTGTCAATTATTGATGATGATAACCCTGTGACCTATAATGAGGCTATGAGTAGTGTTGACTCAGAGAAATGGCATAGTGCCATGAAATCCGAAATGGAATCTATGTATACCAACCAAGTATGGACTCTGGTTGAGGCGCCTAAAGGTGTTAAGCCTATTGGGTGCAAGTGGGTATACAAGAGAAAGATTGGAGCAGATGGCCAGGTGAAGACCTATAAGGCCAGGCTCATGGAAAAAGGATTCAAACAAAGGCAAGGGATTGACTTTGATGAAACTTTTTCGCTTGTAGCCCTGTTAAAATCAATTCGGATTTTGCTTACGATTGCTGCTTACTACGGCTATGAAACCTGGTAAATGGACGTGAAAACGGCCTTCCTCAATGGGGAACTTGAGGAGGAAGTGTATATGACACAGCCAGAGGGTTTTCTTTCCAAAGGAAATGAACACCTAGTGTGTAAGCTGCTGTGAACCATATATGGTTTAAGGCAAGCTTCTCATAGATGGAACATCCCTTTTGATGAGACAATCAAAGAGTTTAGTTTTATCAAAAACATAGATGAACCATGTGTCTACAAGAAGGTTAGTGGGAGAGCGGTAACATTTCTTGTATTGTATGTGAATGACATACTTCTTATAGGAAATGATACCGATGCTACAATCAGTCAAAGTATGTCTATCAAAGAACTTCACCATGAAGGACTTGGGAGAAGCATCCTACATTCTCGGTATGAAGATCTATAGAGATAGATCTAGAAGAATGATAGGTCTTACCCAGGGTACATACATCCATAAAGTGCTTAAAAGGTTTAACATGGAAAACTCCAAAAGTGGTCTCATACCAATGAGCCATGGAGTGTCCCTTTCTGAAAAAATGTCTCCTAAGACACCTGAGGAAAGAGAGCGTATGAGTAAGATTCCTTATGCTTCAACAATAGGATCTATCATGTACGCGATGTTGTGTACAAGGCCTAATGTTGTTTATTCAATTAGTGTGACGAGCAGATATCAGTCCAATCCAGGTGAAGACCACTGGAAAGCAGTGAAAAACATCCTTAAGTACTTGCGAAGGACTCAGGACATTTTTCTTGTTTTTGGTGGTGAATCTGAGTTAAAAATAGAGGAGATGTCAACGTCGACAGAGTTGACACACATAAAAACATAGCAGACCCACTCACAAAGCCACTTTCTCAGAGTCACTTTGATCGTCATAAAGACAAGATGGGTATTAGATACCAGAGTGATTGGCTTTAGTACATGTGGGAGATTGAAAGAGATATGTCCTAAGTTCAATCATGTGTGAGTATTTAGGAATAACTTTTATGTAATCTGTTTTGATTTCATTGATATTAATAAAACACTTCTTTTGTTTTTATTGCGGGCTTTATCTATTTAAATGTTTAAATAAGATATACCACAGTTTAGAGTAAAGTTTTTATGGATTGTGATGAGATCATAATAATGAGACCTAAAAGATGATAACTCTAAACTTAAATAGTTACTGGTCATATGGAAAGACACCATATGAGATGGTGAAGAAAAGCAAGCCAAATATGAAGTACTTTCATGTATTTGGATGCAAGTGTTTTGTTCTTAAGATTAATCCAGAACATCTATCCAAATTTGATCTAAAAGCTGATGAAGGAATTTTTGTTGGATATCCACTTTCCACAAAAGCCTTTAGAGTCTACAATTTAAGAACAAGGGTTGTCATGGAATCTATCAATGTCTCTTTTGATGATAAGAAGATTACTGGACTTGAAGATTTCAATGATCATGATCAGCTGAGATTTGAGAATGAAGCTTTAAATTCTGATTCTGTAAATTATGATAGTCTAAATCCTGATACTACAAACTCTGATGGGTTAAACTCTGATGTTATTGAAAGTCTGATGACTACGCCAAAGGAAAATGTACCTGTGCATGGGGAGCATATTGAAGATCCAACCACATCTCAAGAAGCATCAGAACCTAGAACAGGCTCTTCAAGTTCTGATTCATCAAGTTCTGATGGGCCAAGTTCTGATAATTCTGAAAACTCAAATTCTGATTCATCAAGTTCTGATGGGCCAAGTTCTGATAATTCTGGAAACTCAAATTCTGAAGGATCCAACTCAGAGAGCATAATTTCAGGGGGAGCATCAGAAAATGTTGATGGAGATAGCATGGATCGTAGGGGAGCATCCAGTTCTAGAGATAATCTTCCATCTTCAAGGAAGTGGACTAAAGCACATACACCTGACTTGATTATTGGAGATCCTGAAGCAGGTATAACAACTAGAACAGCAACATCAAATGAATGTCTCTATCACTCTTTTCTTTCTCAGGCTAAACCAAAGAAAGTGGAAGAAGCTCTTCAAGATGCTGATTGGGTGCAAGCAATGTAGGAAGAGTTAAATGAATTTGAAAGAAATAAAGTCTGGACCCTAGTGCCAAGACCAAAGGACAGATCAGTTGTTGGTACAAAATGGGTATTCAGAAACAAAACTGATAGTGATGGCATAATTACAAGGAATAAAGCAAGACTGGTTGCAAAAGGATATTCTCAACAAGAAGGAATTGATTATGATGAAACATTTACACCAATTGCTAGACTAGAAACCATATGGATATTTTTGGCTTATGCTGCTCACAAAAAGTTTACAGTCTTTCAAATGGATGTAAAAAGTGCTTTTCCTAATGGAGAATTAGAAGAAGAAGTATATGTTGAACAACCTCCAGGTTTTGTAGATTCAAAATTTCCTAATCATATCTACAGACTTGATAAAGCACTTTATGGCCTTAAGCAAGCTCCAAGAGCATGGTATGAGACATTAGCTAGGTTTCTTCTGGAAAGTGGATTTAACAGAGGGACTACTGATAAAACTTTTTTCTATCTCAACCATGGAAAGGACTTACTTTTGGTACAAATATATGTTGATGATATCATTTTTGGTTCTACAAATGACAGACTTTGTAAAAGGTTTGCCAAGCTAATGCAGTCAAGATATCAAATGAGTATGATGGGAGAACTTAGCTATTTTCTGGGCCTTCAAGTCAAGAAGAATGAAGAAGAAACTTTTATTTGTCAATCTAAGTACACCAGAAATTTGTTGAAGAAATTTGGAATGCAAGATTGTTCAAGTGCATCCACTCATATGGCCATTGCAACAAAATTGGATAAGGATACTGGTATATCAGTAGATATTATTGATTACAGAGGTATGATATGCTCATTACTCTATCTAACTGCAAGTAGACCTGATATCATGTAAGATATACCACAGTTTAGAGTAAAGCTTTTTATGGATTGTGATGAGATCATAATAATGAGACCTAAAAGATGATAACTCTAAACTCAAAAAGTTCCTGGTCGTAGGATTACTTACTGTTAATTAATAATTCGCAAAGATTGGTACATACTATGCTTGCTTCGTTATGAAGGATGTCTGTTCTCATAGACATTTGTGTGGTGACACTATAGCTATTATGTAGGTGCTTATTATAGAATAAGTTCACTGAACACTCACACAGCTGAACAACTGATGGAGTTCACTCACGTGTCAACAGTTGTTCACATAGTGATAGTTGTACAAATATCCTTAGACTTGAGGTCATCATAGTCATCTTGTGTACACTGAACTATGTTTTGGTTTAGTTCTTAGTCTAAAGGGACAATTATAAGGGCTCTACTGGGTATTGGAAATTGTACACGAAGACAGTGTATGAATAATAAAGGATCTACCCCTTCCAGTGTAGGAAGAGAATGTTCAATGCTGATCCACTTATGTTAGTTCAGGAATCTCTGGCCAGAGTGAATGAAATTAGAAAGGAGTTTCTAATTTACATTAAATAGAACTAAGCATAGTGAATGGAAAAACAAGTGATTAAATAAGATAGGCTTGACACAAGTTCCATGCCTTGTATTTAATCGTGACATTGCAGGGTAGAAGGAATTAATTGTACGGTAACTACTCACTGAATATGTTCTTGGTATTCTAAGCAGTGAATTCCTATTATCCGGATATTCGCGATATGCTGAGAAGTATCCCTCACGATGTAGAATAAATATAATTAATTAATCATATTTAATGAATTAGAGAATTTATATAAATAATGATAAAATAGTTTTATTATTATTTATTTCTACTACCGGCTTAATATTGAACCTATAGGGTCACACCATAAAAGAGATTGATTTAATGGTGGAGGAATTAATTAATAATGGTTGATAATTATTTATTTATGAAATAAATAATTAATTGACAAATTTTATAATTGATTAAATGAGATTTAATTGATTATAAATTAATTTAGAAAAGGTTCTTAATATTATTAATTAAGAATTTAATTTTTTGAAATTTAATTTTGCCTATAAATATACTATTATAAACCCTATTTTTACCTCAACCAAAAAGATTTACAAAACCCTAATTCTCTCCATCTTCTCTTCCTTCATTACATCTTTTTCTTGGTGGATAGCGCTGGAGTGCTTCACACTTGAGGAGCGGCTGCTAAGGATCTCCATTCATCATTTTTGGATCGCCATTAAAGACCTCCATCTTTCCATTAACGTAAAGCTTCTTAAGGTAAACATACTGAACTACGAATTAAATATTATTTTTCGCATGCATCCTGCGGAGGGTTTCGGTTTTTTATGATTTAAATTTATGTCTTCGCTGCGTTTATGTGCTAAGAACCCTTCACTGCCTGTCTTTCTGCAAGATTTCAAGCAGATCCAAGAGAACCTCACTTAACAGCTGTTTAAAGAATTTTCAAGTACCTTAAGGGTACAGCTGATCTAGGATTGTGGTATCATAGGGAATCGGACTTTAAGCTAATAGGTTACTCAGATGCAGATTTTGCAGGGTGCAAAATTGACTGGAAAAGCACAAGTGGAAGTTGTCAATTTCTAGGAGGCAGATTAGTTTCTTGGTTTAGCAAGAAACAAAAGTCAATTTCCACATCAACTGCAGAAGTAGAGTACATTGCTGCAGGAAGCTGTTGTGCACTGATTCTTTGGATGAAGAATCAGCTACTGGATTATGGGTTAGAATTTTCTAAAATCCCTATTTACTGTGATAATCAAAGTGATATTTCTATGACAGGTAATCCAGTTCAGCACTCTATGACAAAGCACATCAACATAAGGTACCACTTCATAAGGGAACATGTGATGGAAGGTACAGTGGAATTGCATTTTGTTCCAACAGATCAACAACTGGCAGATATCTTCACAAAACCACTATGTGAAGCTACTTTTACAAGATTGGTAAATGAACTTGGAATGGTTTCAGGTTCTTTCTCTAAATTTGTTTAGTTTATGTTCTGATACATTAGACTTTATGATCCGTATTTACAGATATTACTCTCTTTATGTAATCTGTGCTTAAATTGAAATTTACCTAAGTGCTGATTGTTGTCTGATGTGAATTTCTAAACTCTGATAGTGATATGAATGTTTCTGTGACTATTCAATCTAATGAGGATAACTGTGCTAGATGCTGACCTATTAGTCTCTAATATACTAAAGATCCCATGTTTGAAGTAATTGTTTATGTGGAAATATTTTAACACAAGAAAATTCTGATACTGAGCTTGGTTAGGTTTACTTTGTGTATCTTATTACTAAGTCAAAAACTAGAATAATGCTTCTTATATGTTAAGTTCTGATGTTAGTAAATCTTTTGGATGTACTAAGTGCTGATAAGCCTCACTTATCCAAAAAAAGTAAAGAAAAGAAATAAATATCAAGTACTCCTTTGAGATCTAGAGAAAAATATATGTGGAATGGAAGACCCAAGTGCATTGTTGGTATTAAGTAATATGCATTAGAAAAGCAAAATAAAATTTTCTTGGTGACTTTTCACATTCTCTGATTATTGGAGAAATACTATGATGACAACATAAATTCTGATAAGCAGTCGTGATTCACTTACACTGAGAAGCCACTGTAAAAAGGAATTTTAAAAGATGCATAAAATGAGCACCAAACAGCTGAGGTGGACTCACGCATGAACTCATTCTATAGTAGACTTCAGACTAATGACAGATTTTGAGCAAAGTTCTTAGTTATGCCTTATTTCTAAGATGTACTGAAGTGAATCAGACTTTACTCTATTTAGCTTAATGCACACACTTACACTCCATATGAATGATGAAAATTACTGTGGTGATCAATGTTGTTTTACATGAACAGTTTAAGTGTCAGTTGCATAAATTCTGAGGACAAGTTCTGATGGAAGTCTTGATGATTAAGTTCTGTTGAAACCATATCAGTATTTGTGTGAAGAATTACAGAAATAAACATTCACTTTTTGAGTAAAGAGCCATATTCTGATGACTTTTAAATTCTGATAATAATCAAGTTCTGATGCTGACGTGGCAATATATATTTCCTTGATTTATTTTTAAGTCCATACTTGAACGGTTATATTTTATCATGATATTGGTTTTTGTGAGATAAAGATAGTAATAATCATTTGTTTAGTGGGAACAGTTTTTTTAAAAAAAACTACATGTACATAGTAATCATTACTTATTTCCCGTGCCCATTAACTACTGTCTTAACTGCTGCATGGCTGACAGGTGTATAGTCTGTTCCACTTCTCAATAACTGATGTCACGTGGGGTGTCTAAGTAAAAGAGATAAAAGATTTTCAATCTTTTATTTACATTTCTATTCTATTCACTCTCTCTCTTTTTCTTATTCTCTCATATTCACTGACGGTTTACTATACAGACATTTTATCAAACACCTTTCAGGCATTCTAAATTCTCACTCGTTTTCAATGGCACCCAAGGATATAATCTTTGATGGAGCAAAGTTCATCCCCAACAACTATGCTGCCATTCTCACTAAGAGTGAAGCTCCCTCTGAATTTCATTTTATTCAGGATTTCTTATCTCATAGTGAAATTGGGTTCGCAAGCCCTTGTAAATGCTGATGTTGCTACATATTCATTGTTATATCCTGATGTCCAACCTACCAACACACAACAGTCATCAGTACCTACTCCTGTCACTCAACAACGACAAACATCAGATCATTCAAATCAACCATCAGCACCTATTGTGAAGCCTTCTTCTTCTAAATCAAAGAGGACAAAGACTATACCTCAGACATAAAAAAAAGAGAAGGAGGATGATTCTAATAGATGAATCAGAAGATGAGGCACATGTTCAAACATCAGAACCGGTTACAAAGGTAGCTGAGAAGGTCTCTTCTCAGAAAGTTCAATAAACTGGGAGTTCTAGGCCACTCAAAAGGCTTAGAAAGATAAATTCGGATGACAAAGCTCCCACCGTCTCTCTACCCTTGAAGAGATGGAAGAAACAAAGAGCTAACAGGGACACAGTTGAGTCAGATTCAGAGGATGTGGAAGCAGCAGCTAAGGGGATCGGGAATCTCTGATCCCAAAAGAGCCAATTGTGTTTGAATCCCTTCCATCTACACAATCAGAATTTGCTGAAGCCACTGCATCAACACCTCCACTGTCAACAATTCAAGCTGAAGACACTGCTCAAGACAGAGTGCCTACACCTCCTGTGTCTCCTATCATTGAACAAGTACATACTGAAGACCTAGGTACAAGTGCTGAAATAGATATTCACAACTTGGTTATGCCTGAGATTCTGTACTTAGAAGCTCCAACCATTCCTCAATATACTCCACCAACAACACCAATTTTAGATGCTAATCTCAATGCAGATATTCCAACAACACCTCTTCTGAATCTAGATGATGAAGCTCAGATATTAGGTGAGCATCAGAATTTGGATGTTGATTAGAACTTAGAGGATGATTTTGAAACCTCTATAGCCTCACACACTATCATTTTATCAGAGGAAGCTGATTCCGCAGACTCTGTAAGTTCTGATGCTGCAAATGTTGACACTACTGGTGAAACTACTTGTTAGGAATATGTGTATTAGTTTGATGATAAGTTAAACAAAACACTTAAGTAGAAATCTAGTGTTTGTAGGCTCAACGGATAAGACCATCTTGGCTATCCGTTGAAGGAGTAGCTTTACTTAGCAATAAGTTCAGTATTGTAGCACATTTCATTCTCTGGATTCAAGTTGTAATTCTTAGATGTTGTAGGAAAGTATCAGTCATGTTGACTACTAGTGGATATGCAAATAGGAGGGCTAATTGTAAATATTTCATGCCTTGTAATTTTATATAAGTGAAGAAGTATCAACTGATATTGAAGACCTTCAACGGATAAGAAACAAAGCTTCCACGGATGTCTCTAATGCTTCAACGGATAATATCCATCAACGGATAAGTGCTTCAACGGATAAAGACTTCAACTGATAATGTATCAACGGATAAAGCTTCAACGGATAAAGCCTCAATGGATAAGGCATCAATGGATGAAAGCTTCAACGGATGCTTAGTTCATTAGAAGTTGATAGTGACAATTCATAAGCTGACAGAGGCACATGGATTGACAGAGACAAATTGGAATGTGGAAGCCTCTAGGAGGAATCAAGAAAATGCAGCATTTCCATTCTGGTGCAAACAAGGAAGTATTCAAAGATCAACAGCTAAGCCTAAATTATATTGGATAGAGAAATGAAGAAGAAACATGTGAAGAGCCTTTTTAATTATATTTTACAGTTTCGTCTTCACTTGTAAACTTGGTGATATATAAACCAAGTAGCAGCTAGTAATTAGATATGAATTTTCCAGAGCTGTTTAGAAAAATCCAGAGAGAAAATCATCTAGTTTGTACTAGGAAACAGCTGTGATTTAATTCTTTGAATCACAGATTTTCTGAAATAACATATCTCTGGTGGAACAACATATCCACCAGAAAAGTTTTTAAGTTCTTTGTGTTCTTTACATTTCTGTTTGAATATATATCTGTCTGTATTAGCTTCAAGCCATTCACACACATTTGCTCACTAAAACACTTAGCCTTAGAAACTACTCAAAACTTGAAAAAGTTTTGAGATTTACATTCAACCCCCCTTCTGTAAATCTCATTGTTAGTCCACTGGGAATAACAATTGGTATCAGAGCAAGCTCTTAATATACAAAGAGTTTAAAGATCTATTTTGCTAACATCATGGGTAAGAAGGATATTGGTGTAAAGACTCCTATCTTGGAAAGAGATAACTATCATCACTGGAAAGTGAAGATGCATTTACATCTTCTCTCTCAAGATGAAAGCTACATCAACTGCATTGAAAATGGTCCTCACATCCCTCACAAGGTGGCCACAGCTACTACTGTGACAGTTGTTGTTGGACAGTCTATTCCCAAGCCAAAGGCAGAATGGACTGTTGAAGATATTGAAGAGGTTCACAAGGACAAGAAAGCCATGAATATTCTGTTTAATGGCCTGGATCAAGATATATTTGACAATGTCATTAACAGCCAAACTGCTAAGGAAAATTGGGATATTGTGCAGCTTACCTGTGAAGGCACTGAGCAAGTTAGAGAAAACAAAATGCAGCTTCTCATTCAACAGTATGAATATTTTCATTTTGAAGAAGGAGAATCATTGAATGATATCTTCAACAGATTTCAGAAACTGTTGAATGGATTGAAGCTGTATGGTAGAATGTACCAAGTCAAGGACTCCAATTTAAAATTTCTAAGGTCTCTACCAAAGGAATGGAAGCCTATGACTGTTTCTCTAAGAAATTCTCAAGATTATAAGGACTTCACACTTGAAAGATTATATGGAATTTTGAAGACATATGAACTTGAGATGGAGCAAGATGAGCTGTTGGAAAAGGGAAAGAGAAAAGGAGGATCAGTTGCATTTGTAGCTGACAGTGAGAAGGTTGAAGCCAGAAATGAGGAGAAGACAATGCCAAGTCTCAAAATTGGCACAAGCAAATCAGAATCAAGCAAGGGTAAAGAGCAAGTAGCTGAGGATGAAAACAATTCCAGTTAGGATGACTCTGATGATGTTGATGAACATCTGGATTTTCTGTCCAGGAGGTTTGCAAAGATGAAGTTCAGGAAAAATACAAAATTCACTAAGCCAAACAAAAACATGGTGGACAAATCCAAGTTCAAATGTTATAACTGTGGCATTAGTGGACACTTTGCAAGTGAGTGTAGGAAGCCAACCTCTGATAAGAAGCAATTTGAGCAAGTTGATTACAAAAAGAAGTATTTTGATTTGCTCAAACAAAAGGAAAGAGCCTTTCTCATTCAAGATGATTGGACAGCAGATGGAGTCAATGAAGATGATGAGATGGAATATGTCAACCTAGCCCTGATGGCTAATTCTGATGAAAATGAAACTAGTTCATCAAGCAAATAGGTAATTACTACTGATCTCTCTCAGTTTTCTAAAAATGAATGCAATGAAGCCATAAATGATATGTCCAATGAATTATATCATTTGTGTGTTTCCCTTAAATCACTAACTAAAGAAAATACTAGGATCAAAGAGAACAATATGTTTTTAAGTGATAGGAATGTTGTGTTAGAGAATCAGGTAATTGAGCTTGAAAAGATTAAACTTAAATGCTTGATTGTTGAGAGTGAACTAGAAGAAGCTGTTAAGAAAGTAGAAATTCTTTCTAAACAGTTAGAAAGTGAGCAAGAGGTAATCAAGGCCTGGAAAACATCTAGGGATGTTAGTGTTCAGATTGCCAAGGTTCAGGGAATTGAATCATTCTGTGAGGATACCTGGAAGAAAAAAAAGGAGTTAGAATTAATTGATGGATTGTCAACGGATGTGGAATCAACGGATGATGAAAGTTATCCGTTGATGGAAGAAAAAGAGCATCCGTTGAAGGCTCATCAATTAAAACAGGCAAGTAATTTTAAAAATAAAAATCTCAATAAGAAGGATGATTCAACTTTCAAGAACTTTGTCAAAGAAGGAGCCAGCACATCCAAAGATGCCAGTAAAGTGAATATAGGACACATGACTTTAGATCAGCTGAAAAATAGGCTTAAGTTGGTTGAAGATAAGAAGGAAACTAAAAGAAAATCTAAAAGAAATGGGAAGGTAGGGATTAATAAACATAACAATTACACACCTGATAGGTATGCTCCTAGAAAAAGCTGTGTGCATTGTAAAAGTGTTAATCACCTATCTGATAATTGCAAATCTGTTAAAAATGCTCACATGCCTTCAAATCCCTCCATGCCTAAAATGTCAATGTAACCTCTGCATGCTATGCCTGTTATGTCTCATCAGAATCCCCATGCACATTTTGCAAACATGCCATATATTAATAGTCCTTATTTTACTGCATTTAGTATGCCTCAAATGCCATACAATATGCCTATGTGGAATAACATGTTTGCACAATCTATGCCTTATCAAATTCAATCAAATGTGCTAAATGATTCTGTGACTAACCCTACACTTCAACCAACCACATCTGAGATCAAGGTTGACCCAAAGTTACCTAAGTCAAAAGATGCAGGAGGAATGAAGTCTAGGAAAAAGACTAACAAGGCTGGACCCAAGGAAACTTGGGTACCAAAATCAACTTGATTGATTTTGTTGTGTGCAAGGAAAAAGAAGGAATCTATGGTACTTGGACAGTGGCTGTTCAAGGCACATGACAGGAGATTTCACCCTGCTCACAGAGTTTAAGGAGAGAGCTGGCCCTAGCATAACCTGTGGAGATGACAGCAAAGGATTCACTATGGGATATGGCTTGATTTTAAAAGAAAATGTCATCATTGATGAAGTTGCATTGGTTGATGGTCTCAAACACAACTTATTGAGCATCAGTCAACTATGTGACAGAGGGAATACTGTTTCCTTCAATTCTGAAGCCTGTATTGTTACAAGTAAGAAGGATTATAAAGTGGTTCTAACTGGAGTTAGAAAAGGGAATGTGTACTTAGCTGACTTCAACTCTACAGATGCAGAATCCATTACTTGTCTTCTCAGCAAAGTAAGTCCAGTTGAAAGTTGGCTATGGCACAAGAAGCTGTCCCATTTGAATTTCAAGACAATGAATGATCTAGTCAAAAAGGACTTAGTTAGAGGAATGCCTCTAGTAGAATTCACAAGGGATGGACTGTGTGATGCTTGTCAGAAAGGAAAGCAAAAGAAAGTATCATTCAGTAAGAAGCTTGAATATGCAATTGATGAACCATTACAACTGCTACACATGGATCTCTTTGGACCAGTCAATGTATTGTCAATTTCAAGAAAAAGATATTTCCTAGTGACTGTAGATGATTTCTCAAAGTTTTCTTGGGTTTATTTTCTTGGATCAAAGGATGAAGCTAGTGAAATCATTATCAATCATATCAAGCAAGTCAACAATCATCCTAATTTCAAAGTAAGGAATATTAGGAGTGACAATGGAACTGAGTTCAAGAATTCAACCATGAAGTTGTTCTGTGAAGAAAATGGGATCATGCATGAGTTCTCAGCTCCAAGGACTCCACAACAAAATGGTGTGGTGGAAAGGAAGAACAGATCACTAATTGAAGCTGCAAGGACAATGCTTGAAGAGTCAAAACTCCCAACTTACTTTTGGGCTGAGGCTGTTAACTGTGCATGTTACACTCAGAATATTTCTCTAATCAATCAGGCAAAAGGCATGACTCCCTATCAATTATTCAAGAGAAGAAAACCAACTTTAAACTTTCTGCATGTCTTTAGTTGCAAATGTTACATCTTAAGGAATCAATCTGATCACAAAGGGAAGTTTGATGCAAAGGCTGATGAAGGAATATTTGTTGGTTATTCTGCTGGAAAATCATATAGGGTCTACAATCTAAGAACCAACATTGTCATGGAATCTGTGCATGTTGTGTTTGATGATAAAAGGATTGATGGACTAACAGATGAGGGACATCATGAAAGACTCAAATTTGACAATATTGAGATATATTGTGATGATAGTGAAGATGAGAATGATGAAGAAGGCATCTCAAGAAGAATTCAAAATCTGCCTTTGGATAATTCACAGAATGCTGCATCCGTTGAAAGTAATGATTCAGCTTCCATTGAAAGAAGCAATGCAACATCCGTTGAAAGACAAAGTGCATCATCCGTTGAAGTTCATAATGAAGCATCCGTTGATCACAGTCTGTCAACGGATAATCAATTCACTTCATCAGTTGATAGAGCTCCCAATTCCTTTCAAAGGATCAACAACTCAGGGGGAGTTTCAACCAATCAACATTCTATCTCACATCATGACAATACTGAGGCAACCTCATCTAGAGCTAATCTACCACCTCAAAGGAAATGGACCAAGAATCACCCTTTTGAACTGATCATTGGTGATGCTACATCTAAAGTGCAAACTAGAAGGGCTACTCAAGATGAATGTCTGTATAGTAGCTTTCTATCACAGGAGGAACCTAAGAGAGTAGAAGAAGCTCTATTGGATCCAGATTGGATTTTAGCAATGCAAGAGGAGCTAAACCAATTTGAGAGGAACAAAGTATGGAAGCTGGTACCCAAGCCAAAGAACAAGAGTTCTATTGACATAAAATGGGTATTCAGAAACAAGATGGATAAAAATGGCATTGTCATAAGGAATAAAGCCAGATTGGTTGCTAAAGGCTATTCTCAACAATTGGGAATAGATTTTGATGAAACATTTTCTCCAGTTGCCAGACTTGAGGCCATCAGAATCTTTCTAGCCTATGCAGCCCATGCCAATTTCAAAGTCTATCAAATGGATGTCAAGAGTGCATTTCTCAAAGGGGAATTGGAGGAAGAAGTTTATGTAAGCCAACCTCCAGGGTTTGAAGATCCAAACTTTCCAGACTATGTGTATTATCTGTTGAAAGTACTCTATGGACTAAAGCAAGCACCTAGATCCTGGTATGAGACTTTGTCAAAATTCCTTCTAGATAATCACTTCACAAGAGGTACTGTTGACAAAACTCTTTTCTTTAGAAATGTTAACGGCTCTACAATACTTGTTCAAATTTATGTAGATGATATTATATTTGGATCTATAGATGATAAGCTTTGTAAAAAGTTTGCTAAGTTAATGCAAAGTAAATATGAAATGAGCATGATGGGATAGCTAACTTATTTTCTTGGTTTACAAGTTAAACAAGTTAGTGGTGGAATTTTCATTAGTCAAACTAAATATATTTATGATCTTTTAAAGAAGTTTGACTTAATGGACTGTTCATCTGCAAAAACTCCCATGGCCACTGCCACCAAGCTTGAATTAAACAAGGATGAAAAGTCTGTGGACATTTCAAGTTATAGAGGCATGGTTGGCTCACTTTTATATTTAACTGCTAGTAGACCTGATATAATGTTTTCTACATGTCTCTGTGCTAGATTTCAAGCCGACCCTAAAGAATCTCACTTAGTGGCTATTAAAAGAATCTTCAGATATCTCAAAGGGACTCCAAATCTAGGAATTTGGTACCCTAGAGAGTCTGGTTTTGATCTAATTGGCTACTCAGATGCAGATTATGCAGGCTGCAAAATAGACAGGAAAAGCACAACTGGCACCTGTCAATTTCTAGGGAACAAGCTTGTGTCATGGTTCAGCAAGAAGCAAAATTCTATTTCTACATCAACAGCTGAAGCTGAGTACATTGCTGCTGGTAGTTGCTGTGCACAGATACTATGGATGAGGAATCAACTATTTGATGTTGGACTAACTGTTGACAAAATTCCTATATTCTGTGACAATACAAGTGCCATTGCCATTACTGAAAATCCAGTGCAGCACTCAAGAACCAAGCACATTGACATCAAGTACCACTTCATTAGGGAACATGTGATGAAAGGTACAGTGGAACTTCATTTTGTTCCAAGTGAAAAGTAGATTGCAGACATATTTACCAAGCCACTTGATGAATCAACATTCACAAGATTAGTAAGTGAGCTAGGTATGCTTAATTATTCATAAATTTATGTCTTCTATATAATCTGCATTGAAGCCTGAAATGAATTTGCTGCAAGAACAAAGTTGGCTTTAAGTAAGACTTATTCTATCAACGGATATTCCCTATCCGTTGAAAGCCAAAATTGTTCTATCAACGGATGTTCACTATCCGTTGAAAGACAAATACATTTCTGGTAATTTTATCCCTCAACGGATAAAATAGTGTTGATCATCAATGGATAACTATTTACCTTATCCGTTGAAGTGTCACATCAGTTACTTTAAGTGAGTCACAGCCGTTGATTCTTTTACTTAACCGTTGATACAGATATACGATGTTCTATATATTTGTATTAAAGGCAGTTTTCAGAATTTCTACAGTTTTCTTTATTCTTAAACGACTGTAATTTATTTAAAAGTATCATTTAATCATTTTATTTACGTTTTAATTCAAGAAAGTATAAAAGCCCATTGAATTCTAATTTTCACTTTACGCTTTCTTGCAATTTTTATTCTCCTTCTATCCCAAAATTCTCAAGTTTTTCTCTGCAATCTCTACTCACAACAATGGCACCAGTAGTCAAAATTATGTCTCAATCTGGATTTGTTTATGAAAAGAATAATTTCGTAGCCTTGGTTAAAAAGAATGAAGCTCATTCTGATTATCACAAGATGATGGACTTCATCAAAAACTGCAAACTAAGCTATGCAATGCTGGAAGCCCCAACCATCTACTGTGAGGTGATTGAGAAGATTTGGACAACTGCAAAGGTCAACTCCACAGATATGACTATTGCCTTCTCTCTCAAAGGTAAGGATTATTGCATTAACTGTGATGATATACAATCTTGCTTTAAGTTACCTGAGAATAATGCCATGACACCACACACTGATAAAGATGTATCTGCTATGTTGGATTCTATAGGCTATGCTTTTGATTCTGCTAGTTTCGGTAGTATTAGAAGGAAGGGCCTTAGGAAAGAATGGAGTTTTCTTGGAGATGCCTTTATCAAGGTTTTCTCTGGGAAGATTAGCAATTTTGATGCCATAACTTCATCTCTTGTTAATATGCTCTATATGCTAGTTTCTGATAGGTACTTTAATTTTAGCAACTGTGTCATGCTAGAATTAGGTTCCAGATTAGGTAACAAAGCTAATAGACCACATAACATCTACTATGCTAGATTCTTTATGTTATTGGCTAACCATGTTGCTGAAGGATTGGTTATATAAAATGAGAACAATAAACTCAAATGCTGGGCACAAGAGAAAAGGGTCCTTGCAGACCTTTTGAGAATGAACCTCAACAGCCAGGTGCCATTGGTATATTTGCCAATCATGAATGCACCATAGGTAAGTGAGGTAAACACTTCTATAACTCCTACTGTTTCCAACCCCATTGTTTCTTTGCCTTCCAGTGTGGCAATGTAATCTGTGTCTTTGTCCAAACAGGTTCCTACCAAAGCCACCAAAACTAAAATTTCAAAACACAAGTCAAAGAAAACCACCTCTGTTGACTCTCAAAAGACAACAGTTGTAACAACTACCATAAACCCTGAAGGGAGTGGACAGGGTGTGAGTGGTGAGGGGAGGGGTGAACATCAAGAAACCCCCCAGGATAAGGTGGGAGAGGTGAGTGGTACCCCAACCAGCCAAGCCACAGTCTTTCAAAAGATTGTGGTGGTTCAAAAGGAGTAAAACACATCCCTAGTTGTATCCTCCCAAAAGGGTGCAACTATTGAAAATAGTCCCCAACCAGGGACACAGAACAAAAGAGGGAGGGACACTGAAGCCACACATTCACCAATCAAAGCCTTTTCAAGGAAGAAGAAGGCCAAGACCCTAGTTTTCACACAAGGGGCACACACAGCACAGATACATCCACCTGTATCTTTGCCTTCTCAAATTCAGCTTGATATGATTCCAGCAAATGTGGAGTCACGGCCCCATTCTCTCATAATAGAAACACATCAATCATCAAACTCTCCATCACCCTCTCTGGATGTGGATATGATATTCACATCAATTCCTGATTCTCCCTCATTAAAACTCAGGGAGGAGCCCCACTCAAAACCTGATGATCATCATCTTTTAGATGATTTGTTGGATCATCAGCCAATTCTTTCAGATATAGTTGAAGAATCTGTGTCACCTCACTTAAAATCAATTCACACAGATTCAACAATTATGTCACTTTCTATATCTACATTTTTTCCTTCTTCAACGGATATCTCTCATCCGTTGAGAAGTGGTTGTTCTTCGACGGATAAGCTTAACAGCAGTTATCCGTTGATACCATCAGTTTCCACTTCAACGGATACTCCCTATCCGTTGATGGTCTCTACACATATAACAGAAACAATTCCAACTATAGAGGATATGGTTACTGTACAATCACTTTTAGGTTTGAGGGAAGGGAGTGATAATTTGAGTGAGAGGCTGGGTTGCTCCCAGGCAAAAGGAGAGGTTGAGAGTCACCATATGCATGCTATTTCTTCCAGCATGGCAAAAGTGAGTGAGAGGAGTGCCACCTTAAAAGGTGAGGGTGAGGGTGTGAGGGCGTGTGTGAGCCAGGGCGAGCCCCTGATGCAAGAAAATAGAGAAAATGAGAGAAAGGCAGGTACAGAAGCTATAAGGGTGGATCCAGCCATTGCTAGTGAGTCAATGATAGTGGATGATGCAGAAAAGGAAAGACAATTTCAGCAACATTACAAAGCTGTAATTGATAACAGTTCCTTGGATGCTGACACTTTTACTCACCCTGTTTCAGCCTATCAATTATTGGCTGCTCAGGGCAATGTGGAGGCAGAATAGACTTTAAACATTGTACACACTTTAGAATCTCTTCTCAGAGACAAAGTTGCTGTTAACAGACTGCCTTGTCAAGCTGGTGAGCCATCTGAAGAATTTGGAGTAAATTCTAATGATGATGACTCTGATTCTTTGGATGAGAGCATGAACTTAGGGGGAGAAGCAGGACCAAGTTCTGTTCCAGATCTACCTGATTGGGCATGGGCAAAGGCATCTACACCAGGAGAGTTTGGTATAACTTTGGTCAGGCAAGTAATGACTATTCAGAAGGCCCATCAGGAGACTACAGATGCTGGTACCAAGGCAATTCTTCAAGCTCATCTGGACTCTCTGCATCTCTTGCAGTTGCAGCATTTCAAACAGAATCTAAGTGTGGATGAACTCAAACAGGACATTGCTGATCTGAAATCCTACAATGCTGAGAAGTTGGATTCAGTCATGCCTTATGGTACTATGCAAGATTTGTTGGGGAGACTGAGGAAAGCATCTGATGCTGATAAGAGGCTGGCTAGGTTGGAAGACAGAGTTCAGATCATTGAAGACTCTATGGTCACCATTCTTCAGAATCAACAAACTCAGACAAATCTACTAATGCAGCTGGCAAAAACACAAGGCTTGACCCCTACCCTTGATGATAATAAAAAGGGGGAGAATAAAGGGGAAGGGGAAGGAGAGCCATCAACAACAGTTCAAATATCTCAAGTGCTAGTTCCTGCCATCACCACTTCTCCAACTATTCAAATCAAAGGAAAGCTTGATAGAATTGATCTAATCCAGATAGCAGCAGCTGAATTGCAAGTCAAAGAGCAAAGGAGGAAAATTGATGAAAAGATGCAACAAATTTTTGGTTCTACAACTTCTAAATCACAATCTGTGAAGCATAGCACAAAGGTGGAACCAATTATTATGGAGCTCAAGCCAGTAAGGAGGAATAAGGTTGGAGAGACTTCTTCCAAGAATCTGAAACCTATGGTTCTCAAGCCCAACAACAGATCCAAGAAGGACTCTACAAAGAATCCTCTAAGCCTTGCTCAGATGAAAGAAGTGGATTTTCCTCCTCCAAAGCCTGATGAAGACAAGGTTTTGGGTGGAAGTATCACAAAGCACAAAGAGACCATGGATGTAGTTGTAAGGAGGAACATGGCTATTATCTTTAGAGAGGGAAAAAGCATATGTGTGATGCAAGGACATCCCAAATTCTCAATAGCCAAGAGGGAAGAAACCAGAAGGTTAAAGGAAGAAGCCAAAAAGCTAAAGGCTGACAAAAGAGCACAAGCAAAGCTTGAAAAATAGCTAAAGTCAAGTTAAGCTGAAGAAAAGAAAGAAATTGAAGATAAAAGTGAAGATGAAGGTATGGGGGACATGGTTGATAATGATATGGAAGAAAGAAGTAAGGAAAGAGAGGAATGGCAGAAAGGGAACAGAAAGAAGGCCAATGCAAAGAGAAAGATGGTAGATGAGACTGAAGAAACCCAATCAAAATCCAAACCACTACCTTCTATTCCTGAACCCATTGTGCCTGACCCCTTCATAAACATTCGTGGTGAAACAATCATTCTTAAGGAGGAACCAATTGATTGGGACACCATCAAATTTCCCACCTTCTTAACCTCTTCTCCACCATCAAAGAAGCAGAAAAGAAGAATCAAATTAACACCCTCTAAAACCTCAATCAAATTCACTCAGAAGCCTAAGCCTAAGCCACAAGCCTCTAAGGATGATTATGTTCATATTTGTGACATAAAAGAATTTTCAGACATTGATCTCTATCTGGATGAGCTGGAGGAAGTAAGGTGAATAGCTGCCTACAGACAGCTACCAGAAAGACTAGTGTTCAAATACAAAGGAAGTGGGAAAAGAACTTGTCCTCTCTACAGGATTCTGAATGAAGGCTACTCTACCTTGGTTAGAGTCTACTCAGCCATACAAAGGGATTCTGGCTTTACCAGGACTACCAAGACTGAGATTCTCAACAAGATTGCCAACATAAGGAAGACTTGGTGGGAGCCCAATGCCTTGCCTAGAACATTACTCATTCAAGAAAGAGGAATTACAGTTCACAAATCACCTCATTGGTTGATGGAGTTCAGAGACAACAAAGGAGTCAGAAGATTTTTCAGACTTGAAGATCAGCTCAAGATTGCCAGTAATGAAACTCTCAAGGATATGCAATCTAAGTTGGACATCAATGAAGAAGATGAAGTTGAGTTCTACAGACAACTTCAACTTCAAATAGAGGAGAATGACAGGAGCCTAGGAAAGAAAACAAGGGATCAAAGGAAAAGAAATTAATCTGCTCAGGCTAAAGGAGCATCCTTGGAAACAATGTAATTCTTCAATTCCATTTCAGCATACACATTTTTGCAGCACTTTTAAATTTATGCTTTATTACAGTTAATATATTTGTCAAGTGTTTTGTTATCATCAAGATAAACCCAAATTTATGCCTACAGTTCTAGTAGACATAAATAGGGGAGATTGTTAGGAATATGTGTATTAGTTTGATGATAAGTTAAACAAAACACTTAAGTAGAAATCTAGTGTTTGTAGCCTCAACGGATAAGACCATCTTGGCTATCCGTTGAAGGAGTAGCTTTACTTAGCAATAAGTTCAGTATTGTAGCACATTTCATTCTCTGGATTCAAGTTGTAATTCTTAGATGTTGTAGGAAAGTATCAGTCATGTTGACTACTAGTGGATATGCAAATAGGAGGGTTAATTGTAAATATTTCATGCCTTGTAATTTTGTATAAGTGAAGAAGTATCAACTGATATTGAAGACCTTCAACGGATAAGAAACAAAGCTTCAACGGATGTCTCCAATGCTTCAACGGATAATATCCATCAACGGATAAGTGCTTCAACGGATAAAGACTTCAACTGATAATGCATCAACGGATAAAGCTTCAACGGATAAAGCCTCAACGGATAAGGCATCAATGGATGAAAGCTTCAACGGATGCTTAGTTCATTAGCTGTTGATAGTGACAATTCATAAGCTGACAGAGGCACATGGGTTGACAGGGACAAACTGGAATGTGGAAGCCTCTAGGAGGAATCAAGAAAATGCAGCATTTCCATTCTGGTGCAAACAAGGAAGTATTCAAAGATCAATAGCTAAGCCTAAATTGCATTGGATAGAGAAATGAAGAAGAAACATGTGAAGAGCCTTTTTAATTGTATTTTACAGTTTTGTCTTCACTTGTAAACTTGGTGATATATAAACCAAGTAGCAGCTAGTAATTAGATATGAATTTTCCAGAGCTGTTTAGAAAAATCCAGAGAGAAAATCATCTAGTTTGTACTAGGAAGCAGCAGTGATTTAATTCTTTGAATCACAGATTTTCTGAAATAACACATCTCTGGTGAAACAACAAATCCACCAGAAAAGTTTTTAAGTTCTTTGTGTTCTTTACATTTGTGTTTGAATATATATCTGTATGTATTAGCTTCAAGCCATTCACACACATTTGCTCACTAAAACACTTAGCCTTAGAAACTACTCAAAACTTGAAAAAGTTTTGAGATTTACATTCAACCCCCTTCTGTAAATCTCATTGTTAGTCCACTGGGAATAACACTGCTATAAATGAAAATGCTGATGTAGCTGGTCCTTCAGGACATGCACCTCTACCAGCAGTTAATAAAGCTGATTTGATTAAGAAGTTTGTGGGAGGGGATGCGCCAGTACCTTGGAGTGAAACTCCGAGAGGACAAGAATGGATCAAGGAGTGGAACAAAGTTGATTTTGTTCCTACTGCAAATATTCTTGCTGAGCACCTGGCTAAAGCTGATGAGATGCTGGTGAATGATGATTTCAAAGCACAACTCAGAGTTACTGCATTGAGTACAAGGCACCTTCATGGTCAACACTCAATAACTCAAGCCAAGGTGAACAAAATTCAAGAAACCCAGATTCAGCAAGACATGAAAGTTAAACTTGATAAGAACATGTTTTTTAAGCCTACCTTTAACAGAGTTGAGGCTATTGAGAAAGCTCATGAGAACAGCAAGCTCAGATTGATGAAGTACTAAAGAATCAAGCTTTTCAACAAGTTCAACTAAATGAAATCCAATCTTTAGTGAAATTACTTCTATCTCTCCTATTACCTAATGATGCCAAAAAAGGGTAGAAAGTGATTAAGTCCAAATGCAAAATTGATCAACCATTGAAGGGTAAGGATGATGATGATAATGAAGACCAGGGAAACTCTGAAAGGGGTAGAGGTCATGGTCAAGGCAAAGGTTCTTCATTCAGGAAAGCAGGAACTTCTACACAGAGATCAAGCTCTGATGCTGATAGAAGAAAAAGTTTCGATAAGCAAGTTTTGACTAAGCCTGATGTTCTGATACAGGGTGAAAGTCAAGAATCACAGAAGTTTATGCAGACACTGAAGCTTAAGGGGAAGGAAACATCAGTCTACTATCAAGACCCCAAGTTACATAAGCTGGATGAAGAAATTTCTAAAAGACTATTTCTCAAAGACGATCCAGGAATGGACTTTGAAAGTCTGAAGAAAGAAGAAGCCGAACTTAAAGCAGGAAATGACAAATTCAAGTCTAAAGCTTCTATTATTGCAAACAAACCTCCAAAGCCTAAGGGCATTGTGATTAAAGAGAAGACAAACTCTGAGGTCCAAATTTGAATCCAAAGCCAAATCACAAGTAGAGGTAAATCCAAGGTTCAAGGGCAAAGCTAAAGTGCCAACCATGGATGAACAAGACTTTTTAAATTCTGATATTACAATGAAGCAAGCAACCTCTGACAGAGCACAAGTTGGCTTGATATCAGAAGATAAAGAAAAGGAAACCTCTAACATTGCTCATGTTAAACCTTCAAAAATTCTACTACCTGGGCTTACTAAAGCTCAACAATCTACACAACTTTTGAAGACTACATCAAGTGGTTTTGAAGCAAGAGTTATTAGAGGAAAGGAAGCTAGAGACAAATCAGGATTGGGTAGTTCTAAAGAAAAGAGGGTAAATAATACTACCTCTGATCCAACTTCTTGGAGTGAATAAGGAGTAGGAACAACTCCTAAAAGATTGAATCAACTGGAGTCTGTACAAATTTTTTACCACTCTGTATTAAACGAAGATATCATGCTATACTTCATGACAGATGGGAGGGTATTCCAGATTAGAAAGAATGCTATTCATTTGAAGTACTTTGAAGAATTGCAACATGTGCTATTTCTACTTCAAATGAAAAACAGGTCAACAGATGGTGCTGCCAGTTACTTAAAATCTGATATTCAAAGGCAGAAGAAACTATACTCTGTAAAGTCTGACAGACCTTACTATCCTAAGTACAAAGCTCACAATGGTGATATAGTTGAGATGAAGCCTAATACCACCAAAATCATCACTACATTTCTTGGTATTAAAGGTCTTGAATTTAATCTAGAGTCTGATAAAGCCTATGTCATTAGACTGGATCAGGATATAAGGAAAGCAAAAATAAATGATCTCAGGGCTGCAATCTTTCAAATAGGTGAAGTTACAGTTGAACTTAAAGATGCCAAAAGGAGGATGCAGACTGAACTTGAATATGCTGAGAGAAGTCTGTTGAAGAACTATCTCAGAACAACTCCTGACATTAAAGAGATTATACACTGAAGCCAAGTCAAGAACTACAACTGATATATTTTGAAGTATATATAGTTTAAAGCTGATATCAGACTTTAAGAATGGTAAAAGCTATAAATACTGTGAGTTTTAGTTACTTAGTCAAATTCTCATATGCATTTATACTTAATGTTTTTGACACCATCAAATATCTATTGAACTTGTATATTATGCTAATTTACAAGTTGGGGGAGATTGTTAGATATATTTGTGATGTCATGTTTAATAATGATTTGTGTTTAGTTTTCAGATCTTAACTAACAGGACAAATCAGGACTTAACTGGAAGTCAATACTTATACTGAAGTCAGAACTTAAGATATCAGAACTTATACAGTATTAAGAAGTACTGGTCAAACTACTAGTTGATTGTTAAAATAGCAAACCAAATAAATTTATTTTTATCTAAAATTTTTATTATATCACTAATATATATAGATATTCACATTCTTATGGTTGGATCATGTATAATTTATTTTGAAAAAATCGTAACATTAATATGGGACTAAACATTATTAGGAAGTACAGGTCAAACTACTAGTTGACTGTTAAAATAACAAACCATATAAATTTATTTGTTTTCTAAAATTTTTATTATATCACTAATATATATAGATTTTCACATCCTTACGGTTGGATCATTCATAAGTTATTTTGAAAAAATCATAACATTAACACGGTATTAAACTGTATTAAGAAGTACTGGTCAAACTACTAGTTGACTATTAAAATAGCAAACCAAATAAATTTATTTTTTTCTAAAATTTTTATCATATCACTAATATATATAGATCTTCACATCCTTATGGTTGGATCACTCATAAGTTATTTTGAAAAAATCATAACATTAATATGAGACTAAACAGTATTAAGAAGTACTGGTCAAACTACTAGTTGACTATTAAAATAGCAAACCAAATAAATTTATTTTTTTCTAAAACTTTTATCATACCACTACTATATATAGATCTTCACATACTTATGGTTAGATCATTCATAAGTTCTTTTGAAAAAATCATAACATTAATATAGGACTAAACAATATTAAGAAGTACTGGTCAAACTACTAGTTGACTTTTAAATAGCAAACCAAATAAAATTATTTTTTTCTAAATTTTTTATTATATCACATATATATATAGATCTTCACATCTCTTAGGAATATATCTGTACTAGTTTGATGATAAGCTAAACAAAACACTTAAGTAGAAAACTAGTGTTTGTAGCCTCAACGGATAAGACCACTTTGGCTATCCATTGATGGAGTAGCTTTACTTAGAAATAAGTTTAGTATTGTAGCACATTTTAGTCTTTGTAAATGAGTTATAATTCTTAGAAGTTGTAGGAAATTATAAGTCATGTTGACTACTAGTGGATATGCAAATAGGAGGGCTAATTGTAAATATTCCATGCCTTGTAATTTTGTATAAATGAAGTAGTATCAACTGGTAAATTAAAGACCTTCAACGGATGAGAAACAAAGCCTCAACGAATGTCTCTAAAGCTTCAACGGATATTATCCATCAACGGATGAGTGCATCAACGGATAAAGCTTCAACTGCTAAATCATCAACCGATAAGAACATCAAATGATAAAGCCACCAACGGATGAAAGCTTCAATGGATGCTCAGTTCCATAGTAGTTGATAGTGACAATTCCTAAGCTGACAGAGGCACATGGGTTGACATAGACAATTGGAATGTGGTAGCCTCTTGGAGGAATCAAGAAAAAGCAGCATTTCCATTCTGGTGCAAACAAGGAAGTATTCAAAGATTCATAAATTATCTTAGATTGCATTGGATAGAGAAATGAAGAAGAAAAGAACTATTTTATAATTGTATTTTATCTTTGTCTTCACTTGAAATACTTGGTGATATATAAACCAAGTTGCAGCTAGTAATTAGGTGTGAATTTTCAAGAGCTGTTTAGAAAAATTCAGAGAGAAAATCATCTAGTTTGTACTAGGAAGCAGCTGTGAACAATTCTTTGTATCACGGATTTTTTAAAATACACATCTCTGGTGGAACAACAAATCCACCAGAAAAGTTTTTAAAGCCTCTGTGTTATTTACATTTGTTTTGAATATATATCTGTCTGTACTTGTTTAAAGCAATTCACAGACATCTGTTCATCATACACTTAGCTTTTGAAACTGCTCAAAACTTGAAAAAGTTTTGAGATTTACATTCAACCCCCCTTCTGTAAATCTCATTGTTAGTTCCTTGGGAATAACAATTGGTATCAGAGCAAGCTCTTAACATACAAAGAGTTTAAAGATCTATTCTACTAACATCATGAGTAAGAAGGATATTGGAGTGAAGATTCCAATCCTGGAAAGTGATAATTATCATCATTGGAAAGTGAAGATGCATCTACATCTTCTCTCTCAAGATGAAAGATACATAAACTACATTGGGAATGGTCCTCATATCCCTCATAAAGTGGCCACAGCTGCTACTGCCACAGTTGTTGTTGGACAGTCTATTCCCAAGCCAAGAGCAGAATGGACTCCTGAAGATATTGAAGAGGTTCACAAGGACAAGAAGGCCATGAACATTCTGTTTAATGGCCTAGACAAAGATATGTTTGATAATGTCATTAATAGCCTTTCTGCTAAGGAAATTTGGGATACTATACAACTTATCTGTGAATGTACTGAGCAAGTTAGAGAAAACAAAATGCAGCTTCTCATTCAACAATATGAATATTTTTATTCTGAAGAAGGAGAATCATTGAATGATACTTTCAATAGATTTCAGAAACTGTTGAATGGATTGAAGCTATATGGCAGAGTGTACCAGGTCAAGGACTCCAACTTAAAATTTCTAAGGTCTCTACCAAAGGAATGGAAGCCTATGACTATTTCATTAAGGAATTCTCAAGATTATAAGGACTTCACACTTGAAAGGTTATATGGAATTTTGAAGACCTATGAACTTGAGATGGAGCAAGATGAGCTGTTGGAGAAGGCAAAGAAAAAAGGTGGATCGGTTGCACTTATAGCTGAAAATGAGAGAATTGAAGCCATGAATGAAGAAAAGACAATGCCAAGTCTCAAAATTGGCACAAGCAAATCAGAATCATGCAAGGGAAATGAGCAAGCAGCTGAGGTTGAAGACAATTCCAGTCAAGATGACTCTGATGATGTTGATGAACATTTGGCCTTTCTGTCCAGAAGATTTGTAAAGATGAAATTCAAGAAAAACACTAGAGCCACTAAGCCAAACAAGAACATGGTGGACAAGTCTAAGTTCAAGTGCTATAACTGTGGCACAAGTGGACACTTTGCAAGTGAGTGCAGAAAGCCAACTTCTGAAAAGAAGATATTTGAGCAAGTGGATTACAAAAAGAAATATTTCGAATTGCTCAAACAAAAGGAAGGGGCTTTTCTGACTCAGGAAAATGACTGGGCAGCTGATGAAGCCAATGAAGAAGATGATATGGATTATGTCAACTTAGCCCTGATGGCTAATTCAGAATGAAACTAGTTCATCAAGCAACCAGGGAAAAAGAAGGAATCTATGGTACTTGGAAAGTGGTTCTTCAAGGCACATGACAAGAGATTTCACCCTGCTCACAGAGTTCAAGGAGAGAGCTGGCCCTAGCATAACCTTTGGAGATGACAGCAAATGGTTCACTATGCGATATGGCTTGATTTCAAAGGAAAATGTCATCATTGATGAAGTTGCACTAGTTGATGGTCTCAAACACAATCTATTGATCATCAGTCAACTATGTGACAAAGGGAATACTGTTTCCTTCAATTCTGAAGCCTGTGTTGTTACCATTAAGAAGGACAACAAAGTGGTTCTAACTGGAGTTAGAAAAGGGAATGTGTACTTGGCTGAATTCAACTCTACAGATGCAGAATCAATCACTTGTCTTTTCAGCAAAGCAAGTCACGATGAAAGTTGGCTATGGCACAAGAAGCTGTCCCATTTGAATTTCAAGACAATGAATGATCTAGTCAAAAAGGACTTAGTTAGAGGAATGCCTCTAGTGGAATTCTCAAGGGATGGACTGTGTGATGCTTCTCAGAAAGGAAAGTAAAAGAGAGCATCATTCAGTAAGAAGCTTGAATCAGCAATTGATGAACCATTAAAACTGCTACACATGGATCTTTTTGGACCAGCCAATGTATTGTCAATTTCAAGGAAAAGATATTGCCTAGTGATTGTAAATGATTTCTCAAAGTTTTCATGGACATATTTTCTTGGATCAAAGGATGAAGCTAGTGAAATCATTATCAATCATATCAAGCAAGTCAACAACCATCCAGATTTCAAAGTAAGGAATATCACGAGTGACAATGGAATTGAGTTCAGGAATTCTACCATGAGGTTGTTCTGTCAAGAAAATGGGATCATGCATGAGTTCTCAGCTCCAAGGACTCCACAACAAAATGGCGTGGTGGAAAGGAAGAACAGATCACTAACTGAAGCTGCAAGAACAATGCTTGAAGAGTCAAAACTCCCAACATATTATTGGGTTGAGGCTGTTAGCTATGCATGTTACACTCAGAATATTTCTCTAATTAATGAGGCAAAAGGCATGACTCCCTATCAATTGTTCAAGAGAAGAAAATGTTAGGTCCCAATATGTTTGTAGAAGGGGGGGTTGAATACAAACTATACCGTTTAATCGAATAAAATGCGGAATAAAAAAGTGAAACAAAATTCAAGTTAAATAAAACTATTATTAAACTTGAAAGGTGTTACAACAACGGTATCGTTTACAAGGGATTAATCACAAATAAATATTCCAAATCTAGAATAAATTCGACATGAACTTTTTCTATTTTTGAAATAAAAAGGATCAAATGCTAAAAGCAATTTGAGATTAAGTTCTAGGGATTTTGATCCGCTAGATAGTTACACAAGAACAAGAGAAGGATTTCTAGTGGTTTAGATTTAACAATAAATACTTGAAATTAATGTCCAGTGAAATTGCAATAAGTTCTCTGCTTTTATTCTGTGTTCTTCAGTTGGTTTGATATTCAATGTTGCTGTTAACAATCAGCTTCTATTGTTTTATATTAAAACAACCCACTTGAATTTAATTGGCAAGACAATCTGTTGAGCTCAGCAAGAAAATCCCAACAACTGGTAGAACTTTCGGTAGGACTATTGATTGTACTAGCAAGACAATGACCACCGCTGGTAAGACTTCCAGTAAGACATGTTAAATGAACTGGCATGACTTTCGGTATGACTATTGATTGTCATACCGATTGTCATACTAATACAAAAGATTGTCTTGCTGAATTAATTTTGAATTTAAATTCAAAATCAATTCTGAAAAACCATAATATTAATTCAGAATTAATTAATCAATTAATCCAATTAATCAATAAATTAATCTTTGCAGATATAATTTATTTTCTTAATTAAATTATATGACTTAATTAATTAATAGAGAATTAATACTATTCTTGAACATCAACCACTCTTCTGACAATCTTCTGAAAATCATGAATCCATTTCACCACTTCAATGTTGACACTCGATGTACTGTCTGGTTCATGAATGACTAACTTATGTGATGTTTCTTCATGTCTTGATTTTTTTCAGATTAAATCCCTGTAATTAATTGATACCCTGACGAGATCTCTATCACTTGATTAAATCCACAATATTGATTTATATCACTGATGCTTGATCAATTTCTTGAACTTCTTCCAGTGAAGTAATTTCTAAAGCTGTAGATGAACATTGATACTGAATCCTTTGACAGATGTTACTTGGAGAGATCTCTTTGACTGTGGATCTACTATTTACTTATTACATTCTTATTTGAGTTGAGTTAAATCCTCAAATAAATAAATAGGCTATGACATATGCCTTTCAATCTCCCCCTATTTGTTTGTTAGACAATAACAAAAAATACCTAGAAGATAACTCAACTAACAAATAAGAAAAAGATATAAACAATAATGCAAAATAAATAGCAGAAAAGTTCTGGATTATATTTAACATTTTCCAGATTCCATAAGAAATTTACAAGGGAATACAAGATAGATGTTCCGTTAGACTGAACATATGACTACATTTGTCTATCTTGATTTATAAAGCTCTAAGCATATTACATTATGTTTTGAGCTAATTGAATCCAGTTGTCTTCCCTTCCGAATTCACCTTCTTCCAAATCTTGAAGCAACTCCTTGTCAAAGTCACGATCCTTTTCTGAAGTGAAGCTGGCTGGTCTGACTGGTTGAACTCCAACTGAACTTAGCTTATTCATAAACTGATTGTACCTTTTGATGTTCTTTTCACAGTAAGCTTGAATCAGATCAGCAGCTTGAGTTTTCAACATGGATGAGTATCCGGTAGTTCTTAAGTGATGTTCCATCCAGACAAGATGTTTAACAGAGTAGTCTTTAAGAGATTGTTGACCACTTGAGGACTAGCCTTCCTGGCAAACTCTTTGAGCCTTTCTCGAAGAACTTCATTCACTTCTGAGCTTCTTTTTACTTTGTTGAGTAGAACCCAAATCTCAGATAAAGAACGATTCTCAAACAAGTGAAGTGATACTTTAAAAGATCCTTCATTATGACAATATACAAAGATGCTCATTTCATTTAAAGATCTGTCAAAGGCAGCTGTGATCCTTGAGACTTCAGTCTTGATAGCATTCATGTACACGTCATTGTTTGGATTAGAGATTTCCAGCTTGTCAAGAAGGTGTAGAAACTGCCTATCATTGTTTGTGCTCAGCTGAGGCATATCAAGTACTCTCCTAGCTTCATCCCATTTTACACCAATCTTCAGATTTACATCTCTCCTCCTTTCTTCAGCTTTGATGTCATAAAGACGTTGCTTTTCAAGAGTTTCTGTTCGTTGGATTTCCTTCCTCATGCCAATGATCTGAGATATCTTTTGAAGTTCAACTTCTTTTCTCTTCAACTCCGACTGCTCTTTCTGGAACTCTTTCTCAAAGACATGGTCCGCTGATGCTTCCTCTTCCCAGTCTTCATAATGACTTTCCTCTTCAGCTTCAAAGATACCAGCTTTATCTTCCATGACTGGTTCAGTGGTAACAGTTGGAATATTAAGAATGTCAAAGTCATCTTGTTCTCCACTATAGTATTCATCATCAGCCTTCCTTGTCCCTCCAACATCAGAATCTTGAACTTTTTCTTTTCCACTTCTCCCCTGTATCTCCCCCTTAGTTGAGGAATCCTCTACAGCTTTACCTTGAGACCCCTCATGACCTCCGTTTCCTTCAGAGCCCGAGCCTCCACCAGACGGCCCTTCAAAGAAAATCCTTTTTTTTCATTAGGGCAGTGAGAATTTTTTATCATGAAATACAAGTGTTTCATCCCTTCATTGAGATGTTCCATGCCCTTTTCTATCTTCACGAATCTGGAAGAGTCCAGTGAATGATTCATTTCAACCAGGTCTTCAAGAGAAGTCATTCTTGTATGGAGAGAACAGAAGTTTGAAATGTCTTCAGCTGATAAAGTTGGAGATGCCTGAATGGAGTTAAGCTTTGGTACAACAGTGGACTTTAAATCTGATATCTCAGTCCTGATGAGTGCCAGATGATTATTGACAGAGGTGGAAGAAAAAGACTGTTCAACCACTTGTGCTTTGATTGTTTGAGCCTCAGCCTGACTTTTAGCAAGTTGTTCTTTTAGATCAGCAATTTGAGCTAACAGATTTTCAGTGTTTGTGTCTGTTTGTGCGCTCACCTGAATATCTCTCCTTTTTGGTTCACTCAACTCACGTGCTTGTGTTTCTCTCAATATAAGTGCTCGTGAGGATCCATCATGTAGCTGGTCTTCTGTACCTGCAATTGAAATCACCCTAGCCTCTTCAAGAGAGGTCAGTGGTGGTGCAATGGGAATTCGTGAGTCCCGATCCTTAGTCAAACCTATCTTTTCATGTGAACTTGATGTCTGAATTTCTTCAGGGATAGATTGACCGAGTTGCCCTCCACTTTCTCCAGATAAATCTGCGAGTGGAGAATCCCATGAGAGAGCTAGAGGTGTTGGATCTGGGAGGGGAGAAAATGACTCTATTAGAGGTGACTGAGAGTCAGATTTTCCCTCTGAAGCATGTGACTGCTCTTCTGCCGTAACTATGGCAGGCACTGTAACTGACTCAATGTGCACTCCTCTCTCTGTGTCCTGAGTATCATCTATTGGTCTGTATGCTTCCATTGTGAGTAATGGAAGTGTGCTTGACTCAGTACAAGATGCCATGGCCCTATGGTGAATTTCAATAGATTCATCATGTTGAGAGAATGTCTCTAGTAACTGTTCACTGGCCATATCAAAGTCCATGTCCTGTTGGGAGGACACGGATGGGCTTTCAGATGCCTCAGTAAGTGTTTTTCTTTTCTTGGGAGGAGGCAGAGCTGAGGGTTCACTCACATCCAACAACATAGTACTTCCTACTATCCTTCTCGGTAACATTTTAGACAGTAGGGAGAGGTTAAGACTCTGTGTTTGGCTCTATGACCAGGGATTGAAGTTGTGGTTTTACAACTTCATAGTTAGCCCTATCAACCACTGGGGGTCTTTCAACAGAAGTAGGAATGGTGTGAGAGTGATGAATTATTACCTGCAGTGGAAGAGCATCTGATATTTGAGCCTGGGTGGCTTGAACCACTGGAGGTTGAGTTTGCTATTCATGACGGGGAAGATTGAAAATTTGTAAAGGAATGAAGGTGGCCATGAAAGCGGATACAAGTACTGGAACTTGCATGAATTTGAAGGAAGTGTCTTGGCGTGTGTAGATCTTTTTGCTTACGGGAGGGGGTTCAGCTACTGATGAGTTAGCAAAAAGAGCCTTATGCTCAGGTATGAGAAGATGTTCTGCTATAAGCATGAGAAAGCGAGCGTAATAGCAAGAAACCCTATGATTTTTGGAATGATCACGCTTAGCTGAAATGAGACGTCTCAGAAGAATGGGTAAAAGTAATTTGCCAACATTGATCCTTGGATTGAAAACAACCGCAAGACCAATATACTGCAGAGTGGAAGTGATGTTGTGAAAATTTGATTTAGTGCAGTTGGCAAACACTTTGGAAAGAGTATCAAAGAAAATGTGCCATTCAGAAACCAAATTGGATTTAGAAAGCTTAGTTAAATTAATCACCCCCTGATAGTTAATAGCAAGGAAAAAATTTGTAATGTCATCTTCAGAGGGTAAATTACAGAAATTGTCCATTGGAAAATTTAACGCTCGATTAATGACTGTTTCATCAACTACATACTGTGTGTTGGCCACGGTGAATGAAAAAGAGTTAGAATCAGCAGCCACAGTAGAGGTTGTGCAAATCAGTCTAAGCAGATCGACATTTAATAGAACATTTGATTTAATAGCAGAGCTAATAATCGAATGGTCATTTAAAAATCTAATCCACGGCTTAAATTTTTCCACATTACACTTTTCTGGATTAAAATAACCAACATGATTATGCGAGACAATTTAGAAATTTTGAGCTATCAAAAAAATTCAACAAAACACACAATTTCAGAATTTTAAGAATTAAATTAAGAGAAATTCGAATTAAAAATAATTAATAATCCGAATTAATTTAATTATATCCTAATTTTTTTAAAAAAAGTATATCTAGTTAATTTTTGTCCCACAAACACACTTAAAACAAAACAGATTTTGATACGCACTCAATACCACAATAAATTTTAAAACCTTGAAACAAAATGGGAAGCACTTCTGAATATATACACGCGTATGTATATATCACAAAAGTGGAGTTTTGTGAAGCTGAGTAAAAACTCGAGCGGAAGAAAAAAAATAATGGCGATGGAGGTTTTTTTAATGAATTGAAGCCGAGAGAGAAAGAGACTAAACTGATTGATTGACTGGAAATGACAATCTTTACAAACGCAAAAACTATTAAGTAGGACAGCTGGTATGACAACCGAGGATAGTCATACCGATTGTCTTCCCGATTGTCATACCAGGCAAAACAGAACAACAAAATAAAAACAAAACAAAACAATTTAGTATAACTGGTATGACAATCCGGGATTGTCTTACCGATTGTCATACCGATAGTTATTCTAGTGCAAAAAACAATAAATATAGAAATATAAAATAAGTTTTATAACTGGCATGATAATTGATTGTCTTACCGATTGTCATGCCAGTATAAAACTATACTGAATAATTTTAAACTAAGAACTGTAAAACTACAATGACTTTCAGCAAGACAATTGTAATAGTCTTGCCGATTGTCATTGTAGTTACAAGACAATTACAGTTACAAAAACACAGATTTCAGAAAATAATTACAGAAAACTGAACTAAAGACTAATAAAAATTGCAGAAAATATTTACAAAATTAAAATATTTCATAAATAATTATATTTTCAGTCCAAAAATAGATTTCTTTTGAATTTTAGCAAATAAAATTCATAGAAAAATATTTTTAGAGAAAATAAAATATTCTGAGATATAATAAAATTAACAAGTAGAATAAATAAATAAGATAAGATAATAACAATTACATACAATTAAGCAAGAATTATGGAAAATATGATAAAATAAATTTGTAAATGAATTTTTCATTCATGAAAAATTCATTTGTCAATTCATTCAAGAACAGATTTTAGATATTAACAAGTTTAATCACTAAAGTTATTCAACATTCCCAACTTACCAACTAATCTGGTAAATGTGGATTCATCAAGAGGTTTAGTGAAAATATCTTCTATTTGTTCTTCTATTGGAATAAAAAATAGTTCAACAGTACCATTCATGACGTGCTCTCTAATAAAATGATACCTGATGTCAATGTGCTTGGTCCTTGTGTGCTGCACAGGGTTGTTGGTGATGGCTATTGCACTTGTATTGACACATAGAATAGGGATTTTGTTCAATACAGAGCCATAATCTAGTAGCTGATTCCTAATCCACAAGATCTGAGCACAGCAGCTTCCAGCAACAATATATTCAGCCTCAGCCGTTGAATTGGAAACTGTTTGCTGTTTCTTGCTATACCATGAGACTAGTCTGCTACCTAGGAATTGACAACTCCCTGAGGTGATTTTCCTATCAACAACACTTCCTGCGTAATATGAATCTGTATATCCAACAAGGTTAAAACCAGATTCTTTAGGGTACCAAATACCTAGATTTGGTGTTCCCTTAAGATATCTCAAGATTCGTTTAACAGCAACGAGATGAATATCTCTAGGATCCGCTTGGAACCTTGCACATAAGCATGTAGCATACATAATATCTGGTCTACTTGCAGTAAGATAGAGTAATGAGCCAATCATACCTCTGCAGCTTGTGACATCTACCTTAATAGAGTTTTCACATGGTACAAGCTTGACAGCTGTAGTTGACGGAGTCCTTGCTGATGCAGAGTCCTCTAGATTGTACTTTTTGAGGAGTTCCTTGAGATACTTGGATTGACAAATAAAAGTTCCATCTAACCTTTAATTTACATATAATCCAAGAAAGAACTTCAGCTCTCCCATCATGCTCATTTCAAATTTGATGTGCATTAACTTAGCAAATCCCTTACAGAGATTGTTATTAGTAGACCCAAATATTATATCATCCACATAGACTTGGACTAATATAGTATCATTCTTATGCTTTTTAGAAAAGAGAGTTTTGTCTATGACACCTCTAATAAAGCTATTTTCAATAAGAAATTCAGAGAGAGTGTCATACCATTTTCTCGGAGACTGTTTGAGACCATAAATAGCCTTGAAAAGAAAGTAGACAAAATCCAAATGATCTGGATCTTCAAAACCAGGAGGTTGCTCTACATACACCTCTTCATCCAGCTTTCCATTCAGAAAGGCACTCTAGTCATCCATTTGATAAACTTTAAAGTTCGAGAATGTTGTAAATGCCAGAAATATCCAGATGGCCTCTAGTCTAGCTACTGGAGTATAGGTTACATCATAATCAATGCCTTCAGCTTAAGAATACCCTTTAGCTACCAGTCTTGCTTTATTTCTTGTAACCACACCATCTTTATCTAGTTTATTCCTGAATACCCACCGAGTACCAACAGCTTTCTTGTGTGTAGGTCTAGGTACCAGTTTCCATACTTGTTGATGTTCAAACTGATTGAGTTCATCTTACATAGCAATCACCCAATCTGGATCAGTCGGTGCTTCTTCAATCTTCTTAGGTTCCATCTCAGAAAGAAATCCTAAGAACAGACATTCATTTTGAGTAGCACGTCTAGTTCTGACTCCAACATCTGGATCGCCAATAATCAACTCAAAAGGATAAGCTTTATTCCAGACAGTCTGTCTTGGAAGATTTGATCTTGATGATTCGCCTCGAAACACATTGGGATGTTGTGTCCTAATAATTGATCCTTCAGCATCTCCCCTTGAGTTGTTGTCAGGTTGACTTGATGATTCTTCGTCAGTAGCATTGGTATCTCCATTGTTGCCAATGTTTCCATCACCATTACCTTGAGTATCATCATGATTAACAGGTTCTTTACCAGCAACAACCTCAGGTTCTTGATCATGTTCTGATTCTGAATCTGACATATCATCAAACTTCAGTTTTTCAGAAGGATCTTCAGTTTGGATACTAGGGAGTTTAGTGTCATCAAATGTAATATTGACACTTTCAATTACTTTGTGTTGATCAATGGTATACACCCTGTACGATCTTCTTCCATATCCAACAAAAATACCCTCATAATGCTTTGCCTCGAATTTACCACGACGATCATCTCCATCCTTGAGCACGAAGCATCTGGCACCAAATACATGAAAGTATTTTATAGAAGGTTTTTGTTCATTCATAATCTCATAAGGAGTCATTATGAAGTCTTTGTTGATTAGAGTTCGATTCTGAGTATAACATGCAATATTGACAGCTTCAGCCCAAAAGTACATTGGAAGACCTGATTCACTTAACATAGTTCTTGCAGCTTCAATCAATGTATGATTCTTCCTTTCTACCACTCTATTTTACTGAGGGGTTCTAGGAGCTGAAAATTGTCTGGTAATCCCTTTGTCTATACAGAATCCATTGGGAAGTGAATTCTTGAATTCTGTTCCATTATCTGACCTTATTGCTCTAACAGAGACATTAGAATCTAACTCGATCAACTTGATATGATCAATCACAACTTGTGGTGTTTCATCCTTAGAGTGAAGGAATAAAACCCACGTATACTTGGAATAGTCATCAACTATCACAAGACAGTAACACTTCTTTGACATCGAAAGAACATTAACTGGTGCAATAATTGGAGAACACCAGTTATGGAGGATGTGTCAGTGCCTTTGTGACTTGCTTTCTTTGACTTTCCTTTTCTGGAAAGCCTCACACAGTCCTTCTAGGGAGAATTCCAGCTGAGGCAGACCCCTTACCAATTCTCTCTTGACAATATAATTCATGGATTTGAAATTGAGATGGGAAAGTCTCTTGTGCCATATCCAACTCTCATCTGAAGATGCCTTTGCATAGAAACAATTGACTTCAGGATTGCTTCCAGAGTTCATGTCAGCTACGAACATATTTCCTTTCCGGATTCCCATCAAGGAGGGTTTTTCACTTTTCTTGTGCAGAATCTGACACTTCAGCTTGTCGAATAAAACATTGTAGCCGTTGTCACAGAACTGACTAATACTAAGCAGATTGTGTTCAAGTCCTTGCACAACATACACATTTTCAATGATAACATTACCAGCTTGCAAACAACCATATCCCTCAGTTAGACCTTTGTTGTTATTTCCAAAGGTAACCACTGGGCCAGCTTTCTCAATCACATTTGATAGCAGGGCTCTATCTCCGGTCATATGTCTTGACGATCCGCTGTCAAGAATCCACACTACCGGTTCCACCTGTTTGATGCCCTACAATACAAATGGATTAGACCTTTTTCGGAACCCAAACTTGGTTGGGTCCGGCATACTTGTAGAATTGGCCTTTATCAGGCAAAACAACATTCTTAACTTTTATGTTCTCAACTTTCTAAATGACTCAACATTTGACCTTGTAAACATCCTTGACAAATTTCTGTTTAGGCTTAGGCACAAATATCTCCTTTCTCGCTTTAGGAGGACTAGCAGTCTTAGACCTATTATGCTTCTTATTATTCACATGCTGATGAGGAGTAGTCTTATCACTAGAAACGTGCTTACCATTGAAATAAGCAACCATCAAATTAAAAGCACAAGACATGCAATTAAGAACACCACAGGTAGGCATGGCATAATAGGTAGGCAAGACATGTCTTAATAAGCAATTAAGACATACAATTAGCAACAGGAAAATTATGCATGGTAGGCATGGCATTTTTGTTGTCCAACTCAGGTGTGTCTGAGTTAGTCTAAGTTGCTTTCACAACTTTGACTGGAACTTTCGACACAATTGACTTGGAAACAACCTTCTCATTAGCGATATCTTCAGCACGTATTTCTTCTTGAATAATAACGGAGGTCTCATCAAATGGTTCAGCAATTAATTCTTTATAGAGGAGTTTATCAACACCCTTAAGGACATGTGGTACTTCCCTACCTTTAACACAAACATGAGGAGGGGAGTTTACGCCTAATTCTCCAGTAGCAACATTATAATCATAACCTACTCCAGATGTTTGATTAATAGCTTGCTTATTGTAGAACTCTTTAGCCTTAGAGCAAGAATTAAAGTAAGCTTTGACCTTAGTCTCAAGACCGGTGATCTTGTCTTTGAGAATAGTTTCGAGTTGTCTATAACAGTCAACTCTATTCTATAGAAAAGATACTTGTTCTCTTAATTTATCTTGATTAATGTGAACAAGTCTTAATTCATTGACCTCTTTCTCAAGGTCTTTGATTTATTGAGTTAACATTTCATTATCACGACGAGCACAATCTAAGGAGCCTCCTAGATGATAAACTAATTCAGCATCAATAAATTTTACCTCTTTTCTTGATGATGAGATGTTTGCATCACTAGCCATAAGAGCAAGATTCACAACTTCTTCATCTTCACTTTCAGTATCATCCCAGCTTCTTCCTTTTGCCAGGTAAGCCCTTTCAGATTTACTCTTTTGATTAGAGTCATAAGAGTTCTTCCTAACTTGCTTTGGCTTTCTGCATTCTATGGCAAAGTGTCCCAACTCATTGCAGTTAAAGCATCGAATGGTGTTTCGATCAACCATCCCTATTTTGTATCCACCACTGCTAGTGTTAGAGGATGAAGATCCACCTTTCTGGAATCTGTTGTAGTTGGACTTGTACTTGAACTTGGGATTCCTCTTGAATCTGACATTGGAGAATCTCTTGACAATCAGGGCCATTGACTCATCTTCCAATTGCTCTAGTTCTTCCAAGGAGTAAAAATCATCTCCTGATTGATTTGTAGTAGGAGGATCAAATTCTACTACTATCACATTTTCTTCAGCCTTGTAAGACTGTACCATTCTCTCTGACTGTTGAGATTGTTGTTGTTATTGTGGTTTTTGTTGTTGTTCTTCAGCTACTAGAGCAGTAGATGTGCTAACAACTCTTCCTTTCCCGTAGACTTCCTTCTGCTGAATCTGCTCCAACTCATAGGTTTTTAGCTCACCATAGAGCCTTTCTGAAGAAATCTCATTCAGATCTCGCTTCTCTTATGGCAGTGATTCTATGTTCAAGATGAGTTGGCAGTGTTAAAAGGAACTTTTTGTTGACCTCCCTGATTGAATAATATTTTCCATTTATGTTCAGGTTGTTGATCAATGCATTGTACCTCTCAAACACTTCAGTAATTCCTTCTCCTGGATTGGATTTCAAATGTTCATACTCAGAGGTTAGGATCTCTAACTTGTTCTCCCAAACTTCTTATGTGCATTCATTGATCACCTCAATAGTTTCCCAGATGTGTTTGGAATTTTTACAGTTCATCACATGTTTGTTCATCAAGGGATCAAGGGAATCAACTAAAATTAATTGAAGGCTGGCATCCAAGGAGGCTTCTTTTTTTCAGCAGGAGAAAAATCCTCAGGATCCTTTACATATGTTCTAGCTTTGGTAATTACAACATCATCTTCTAAGACCTCTGGTTCAATAACCATCGGAATTTTTGGAACCTTCTTTAACACGTCCAGATATTTGGGATTTGCAACTTGTAAAAACAAGAGCATCTTCTTCTTCCACATAATATAATTTTCTTTATCAAATACTGGAATTTTAACGGTTCCAATTTTTTGTGTAGTAATTATGAATTTTTGAGTAAATAAAAATTCAAGGAGTGGAAGAATCACAAAAGTCTAGGATCTTGATTAAAAAGTGAAACCAAATTCAAGTTAAATAAAACTATTATTAAACTTGAAAGGTGTTATAACAACGGTATCGTTTACAAGGGATTAATCTCAAATAAATTATTACAAATCTAGAATAAATTCGACATGAACTTTTTCTATTTTTAAAATAAAAAGGATCAAATGCTAAAAGCAATTTGAGATTAAGTTCTAGGGATTTTGATCCGCTAGATAGTTACACAAAAACAAGAGAAGGATTTCTAGTGGTTTAGATTTAACAATAAATACTAGAAATTAATGTCCTGAGAAATTGCAATAAGTTCTCTGTTTTTGTTCTGTGTTCTTCAGTTGGTTTGATATTCAATGCTGCTATTAACAATCAGCTTCTGTTGTTTTATATTAAAACAACCCACTTGATTTTAATTGGCAAGACAATCCGTTGAGCTCAGCAAGACAATCCCAACAACTGGTAGAACTTTCGGTAGGACTATTGATTGTACTAGCAAGACAATTACCACAACTGGTAAGACTTCCAGTAAGACAATTTAAATGAACCGGCATGACTTTCAGTATGACTATTGATTTTCATACCGATTGTCATACTAATACAAAAGATTGTCTTGCTGAATTAATTTTGAATTTAAATTCAAAATCAATTTTGAAAAACCATAATATTAATTCAGAATTAATTAATCAATTAATCCAATTAATCAATAAATTAATCTTTGCAGATATAATTTATTTTCTTAATTAAATTATATGACTTAATTAATTAATAGAGAATTAATACTATTCTTGAACAGCAACCACTCTTCTGACAATCTTCTGAAAATCATGAATCCATTTCACCACTTCAATGTTGACACTCGATGTACTGTCTGGTTCATGAATGACTAACTTCTGTGATGTATCTTCATGTCTTGATTTTCTTCAGATTAAATCCCTGTAATTAATTGATACCCTGACGAGATCTCTGTCACTTGATTAAATCCACAATATTGATTTATATCACTGAGGCTTGATCAATTTATTGAACTTCTTCGAGTGAAGTAATTTCTAAAGCTGTAGATGAACATTGATACTGAATCCTTTGACAGATGTTACTTGGAGAGATCTCTTTGACTGTGGATCTACTATTTACTTATTACATTCTTATTTGAGTTGAGTTAAATCCTCGAATAAACAAATAGGCTATGACATATGCCTTTCAGAAAACCAACCTTAAACTTCCTTCATGTCTTTGGTTGCAAATGCTACATTCTAAGGAACCAACCTAATCACAAAGGCAAGTTTGATGCAAAGGCTGATGAAGGGATATTTGTTGGTTATTCTGCTGGAAAATTATATAGGGTCTACAATCTATGAACCAACATTGTTATGGAATCTGTGCATGTTGTGTTTGATGATAAAAAGATTGATGGACTAACAGATGAGGGACACCATGAAGGACTCAAATTTGACAACATTGAGATATATTGTGATGACATTGAAAATAAGAGTGATGGAGAAGACACTTCAAAAAGGATTCAAAATTTGCCTGTGGATAATGCACAAAATGCTGCATCAGTTGAAAGTCATAACTCAGCATCCGTTGACAAAAATAATGCAATATCCGTTGAAAGACAAAGTGAATCATCGTTTGAAGTACATAATGGAGCATCCGTTGATCATAGTTCATCAACGTATAATCAAATTACATCATCAGTTGATAGAACTCCTAGTTCCTTTCAAAGGACCAAATCAACACTCTATCTCACATCATGACAACACTGAGGCCACCTCATCTAGAGCTAATCTCCCACCTCAAAGGAAATGGACCAAGAATCATCCCTTTGAACTAATCATTGGTGATGCAACATCTAAGGTGCAAACTAGAAGGGCTACTCAAGATGAATGTCTATACAGTAGTTTTCTATCACAGGAGGAACCTAAGAGAGTGGAAGAAGCTCTATTGGATCCAGATTGGATTGTAGTTATGTAAGATGAGCTAAACCAATTTGAGAGGAACAAAGTATGGAAGCTGGTACCCAAGCCAAAGAACAAGAGTTCTATTGACACAAAATGGGTATTCAAAAAGAAGATGGATGAAAATGGAATTGTAATAAGGAATAAAGCTAGATTGGTTGCCAAGGGCTACTCTCAACAAGAGGGAATAGATTTTGATGAGACATTTGCTCCTGTTGCAAGACTTGAAGCCATCAGAATTTTTCTAGCCTATGCAGCCCATGCCAATTTCAAAGTCTATCAAATGGATGTCAAGAGTGCATTTATGAATGGAGAATTAGGGGAAGAAGTCTATGTGAGACAACCTCCAGGGTTTGAAGATTCAAATTTTCCAGACCATGTGTATTATCTGTTAAAAGCACTCTATGGACTAATGCAAGCACCTAGAGCCTGGTATAAGACTTTGTCAAAATTTTTTCTTGATAATCACTTCACTAGAGGTACTGTTGACAAAACTCTTTTCTTTAGAAATGTTAATGGCTCTACAATACTTGTTCAAATTTATGTAGATGATATTATATTTGGTTCTACAGATGATAAACTTTGTAAAAAGTTTACTAATTTAATGCAAAGTAAATATGAAATGAGCATGATGGGAGAGTTAACTTATTTTCTTGGTTCACAAGTTAAACAAGTTAGTGGTGGAATTTTCACTAGTAAAACTAAATATATTTATGAACTTTTAAAGAAGTTTGACTTACCGGAATGTTCATCTGCAAAAACTCCCATGGCTACTGCCACCATGCTTGAATTAAACAAGGTTGAAAAGTCTGTGGACATTACAAGCTATAGAGGCATGGTTGGTTCACTTCTATATTTAACTGCTAGTAGACCTGATATATTGGTTGGTTCACTTAGTTGCTATTAAAAGAATTTTCAGATATCTCAAAGGGACTCCAAATCTAGGAATTTGGTACCCTAAAGAGTCTAGTTTTGATCTAATTGGCTACTCAGATGCAGATTATGCAGGTTGCAAAATAGACAGGAAAAGTACAACTGGAACCTGTCAATTTCTAGGGAATAAGCTTGTGTCATGGTTCAATAAGAAGCAAAATTTTGTTTCTACATCAACAACTGAGGCTGAGTACATTATTGCTGGTAGTTATTGTGCATAGATATTATGGATGAGGAATCAACTATTTGACTATGGGCTAAATGTTGATAAAATCCCAATATTCTGTGACAACACAAGTGCCATTGCCATTACTGAAAATCCAGTGCAGCATTCAAGAACCAAGCACATTGACATCAAGTACCACTTCATAAGGGAACATGTGATGAATGGTACAGTGGAACTTCATTTTGTTCCAAGTGAAAAACAAATTGCAGACTTATTTACCAAGCCACTTGATGAATCAACATTCACAAGATTGGTAAGTGAGCTAGGTATGCTTAATTATTCCTAAATTAATGTCCTAATTGTAATTTGTTATGCAGCCTGAAATAAATTTGTTGCAAGAGCAAAGTTGGCTTTAAGTAAAGTTTATTCTATGAATGGATATTTTCTATCCGTTGAAAGCCAAAATTGTTCCATCAACGGATGTTCATTATCTGTTGAAAGACAAATACATTTCTGGAAATTTTATTCTTCAACGGATAAAACTGTGTTAATCTTCAATGGATGACCGTTTACCTCATCCGTCGAACTGTCACATCAGTCGATTCGAGTGGATCACAGCCGTTGATTCTATTTTCTTAATCGTTGATACATATATATACAGTTGTATGTATTTGTATTAAAGGCAGTTTTTAGAATACATATAATTTTTCTTTTTTTCTTTAACGGTTGTAATTTACTTAAAAATATTGTTTAATCATTCTCTTTATGTTTTAATTTGAGAAAGTATAAAAGCCCCTTAAATTCTTATTTTCACTTTACGCTTTCTTGAAATTTCAAAAGCTTTTACTCTCTTTCTCTCCCAAAACTCTCAACTTTTATCTGCAACTTCTACCCACAATAATGGCACCAGTAGTAAAGATAATGTCCCAATCTAGGTTTGTCTATGAGACAAACAATTTTGTAGCTTTGGTGGAAAAGAATGAAGCCCACTCAGATTATCACAAGATGATGGATTTCATCAAGAACTGCAAACTGAGCTATGCAATACTGGAAGCCCCAATGATCTAATGTGAGGTAGTTGAGGAGATTAAGACAACTGTTGAGTTCCACCCCACTGATATGACCATCTCCTTCTCTCTCAAAGGTAAGGATTACTGTATTAACTCTGATGATATACAGTCATGTTTTAAATTACCTGAAAATAATGCCATGAAACCACCCACTAATAATGATGTATCTAGCATATTAGATTCCATAGGTTATTCCCTTGATTCTACTAGTTTAGGTAGTATTAAGAGAAAAGGCCTTAGGAAAGAGTGGAGTTTTCTCAGTGATGCCTTTATCAAGGTTTTCTCTGGGAAAATTAGTAATTTTGATGCCATAACTTCAGCTCTTGTTAATATGCTCTATATGCTGGTTTCTGATAGGTACTATAATTTTAGCAATTATGTTATGCTAGAATTGGGTACTAGGTTAGGTAACAAGGCTAATAGAACTCATAACATCTATTATGCTAGATTCTTTATGTTATTGGCTAACCATGTTGCTGAAGGGTTGGTAATAAATAATGAGAGTAATAAGCTCAAGTGCTGTGTACAAGAGAAAAGGGTCCTTGCAGACCTTTTAAAGATTGACCTCAACAGTAAGGTGCCATTGGTATACTTACCAATCATGGATACATCTCAGGTAAGTGAGGTAAATACATCTTCAACTCCTACTACTTCCAACCCCAACATTTCTTTGCCTACAAGTGTGGCCATGGGATCTGTGTCAATGCCCCAACAGATTCCTACCAAGGCCACCAAACCTAAAGTTTCAAAATGAAGTCAAAGAAAGCCACCTCTGTTGTCTCTCAAAAGACAACAGTCGTAACAACTACCATAAACCCTGAGGGGAGTGAACAGGGTGTTAGTGGTGAGGGGAGGGGTGAACATAAAGAAAACCCCCAGAATAAGGTAGGAGAGGTGAATGGTACCCTAGCTAGCCAAGCTACATTTTCTCAAAAGACTGTGGTGGTTGAAAAGGATTCAAACTCATCCCTAGTTGCACCCTCCCAAAAGGGTGTAGCTATTGAAAATAGTACCCAACCAGGGACACATAACAAAAGAGGGAGGGACACTGAAGCCACACACTCACCTGTAAAGGCCTTCATAAGAAGAAAGAAGGTCAAAACCCTAGTTTCAACACTGGGTGCACACACTGCACATATACAATCACTTGTATCTATGCCTTCACAAATTCAGCTTGATGTGACTTCCACAAATGTCGAGTCACAACCCCATTCTCTCAAAATTGACACATACCAACCACCAAATTCTCCATCACCATCCCTGGATGTGGACATGATTTTCACATCAATTCCTGATTCTCCTTCTTTACAACTCAGGGAGGAGCCCCACTCAAGTACTGGTGATCATCATCTTTTAGATGATTTATTGGATCATCAGCCAATTCTTTCAGACCTAGTTGAATAATCTGTGTCACTTAATTTAAAATCAATCCACACAGATTCAACAATTATGTCACTTTCAATTTCTACTTCTTTTCCTTCTTCAATGGATATCCCTCATACGTTGACAAGTGGTTGTTCTTCAACGGATAAGCTTAACAGCAGTTATCCGTTGATACCATCAGTTTCAACTTCAACGGATATTCTTTATCCGTTGATGGTCTTTACACAAACAACTGAATTAACTCCAAGTGTATAAAACATGGTTACTGTACAATCACTTCTAGGGCTGAGGGAAGGGAGTGAAAACTTGAGTGAGAGGTTGGGTTGCTCCCTGGAAAAAGGAGAGCTTGAGAGTCTAAATATGCATGCTATTTCTTCCAGCATGGCAAAATAAAGTGAGAGGAGTACCACCTTAGTAGGTGAATGTGAGGGTGTGAGTAGTGTGAGCAAGGGGGAGCCCCTAATGCAAGAAAAGAGAGAAATTGAGAGAAAAGCAGGTACAAGAGATATAAGGGTAGATCCATCCATTGCTAGTAAGTTAATGATTGTGGATGATGCTGACAAGGAAAGACAATTTCAGCAACATTACAAAGTTGTAATTGATAACATTTCCTTGGATGTTGACACTTTTACTCATCCTGTGTGAGCCTATAAATTGTTGGCCACTCAGGGTAATGAGGAGGCAGAAAAGACTTTAAACCTAGTACATACTTCAGAATCTCGACAAAGTGATAAAGTTGCTGTAAATATGATGCCTTCTACAGCTAGAGAGCAATCTGAAGAATTTGGAGTAAATTCTAATGATGATGACTCTGATTATTTTGAAGGAAGCATGAACTTAGGGGGAGATGAAGGCCCAAGTTCTATTCCAGAGTTACCTGAATGGGCATTGACAAAGGAGTCTACACCAGGGCATTTCAATGTATCCTTAGTCAAGCAAGTCATGGCTATCCAAAAGGCAATTCAGGAAACTTCCAATGCTGGTACCAAGGCCATTCTCCAAGCCCACTTAGATTCTCTACATCTCATGAAGCTACAAAAGTTAAGAAAGAATCTAAGTGTGGATGAACTCAAAAAGGATATAGCTGACTTAAAGTCCTACAATACTGCGAAGCTTGATACAATCATGCCCTTTGGTACCATGCAGGAACTATTACTGAGACTTAGAAGAGAATCAGATGCTTAAAAGAAGATGGACAAATTGGATGAAAGAGTTCAACAGTCTCAGACTAGTCTTCTAATGCACCTGGCTAAAGTACAGGGCATGACCCCTCTACTTGATGGTAACAAAAAGAGGGAGAATAAAGGGGAAGGGGAGCCATCTACACACATTCAAATATCAAAAGTGCTAGTTCCAGCCATCACTACTTCTCCAATACTTCAAATCAAAGGAAACCTTGATGGAATTGATCTAATCCAGCTAGCAGCAGCAAAAATGAAGGTGAAAGAGCAAAGGAGGAAAATTGATGAAAGGATGCAACAAGTGTTTGGTTCTACAACTGCAAAATCTCTATCTGTGAAACATAACACAAAAGTTGAGGCAATCGTTATGGAGCACAAGCCAGTAAGGAGGAATAAGGTTGGAGAAACCTCTTCAAGGAACCTGAAGCCTATGGTACTCAGGCCAACCACTAGATTCAACAAGGCCTCTACAAAGAACCCTCTACCTCCTGCTCAGCTAAAAGAATTGGATTTTCCCCTTCCAAAGCCTGATGAAGACAAAGTTTTGGGTGGTAATATCATAAAGCACAAATAGACAAAGGATGTAGTGGAAGAATGAATATGGATATCATCTATAAAGAGGGAAAGAGTATCTGTGTGATTCAAGGACATCCCAAATTCTCAATAGCCAAGAGGGAAGAGACCATGAGGCTAAAGGAAGAAGCTAAAAAGCTAAAGGCTGACAAAAGAGCACAAGCAAAGCTTGAAAAACAGCTAAAGTCAAGTCAAATTGAAGAAAAGAAGAAGATTGAAGACAATAGTGAAGGAAACAAGACTGAAAGCATAAATGTGGATATGGGGAATATGGTTGGTGAAAGTGTGGAAGAAGAAAGTGAGAAAAGAAAGGAATGGCAGAAGGGTAACAGAAAGAAGGTTAGGGCAAAAAGGAAGAGTGAAGATGACACTGAAGTAATTCAATCAAAATCCAAACCACAACCTTCTATTCCTGAACCTTTTGTTGTTGATCCCAGTATAAATATCCATGGTGAACCAATCATCCCTAAAGAGGAACCTATTGATTGGGACACCATCAAATTGCCTACCTTCTTAACTACTTCTCCACCACCAAAGGAACTGAAAAGAAAATCCAAATCCATACCTCCCCCAACCTCAAGTAAATTCACTCAGAAATATATACCTAAGCCTAAGCTACAAGCCTCAAAGGATGATTATGTTCACATTTGTGACATAAAAGAATATACAAATATTGAACTCTACCTGGATGAGCTGGATGAAGTAAGGGGAATAAATGCCTATGGACATCTACCAGAAAGGCTAGTATTCAAATATAAAGGAAGTGTGGAAAGGACTTGGCCTCTTCAAAGAATTCTAAATGAATGTTATTCTACCTTGAATAGAGTCTACTCAGCTATAAAAAGGGACACTGGTTTAACCAGGACTGCCAAACTGAGATTCTCAACAAGATTGCCAGCATAAGGAAGACTTGGTGGGAGTCAAATTCCTTGCCTAGAACATTACTCATCCCAGAGCATGGAACTACAATTCATAAATCACCTCAATGGTTGATGGAGTTCAGAGACAATAAGGGATTTAGAAGATTTTTCAGACTTGAAGACCAGCTTAAGATTGCCAGTAATGGAACTCTCAAGGACATGCAATCTAAGTTGGATATCAGTGATGAAGATGAAGCTGAATTCTACAGAAAACTCCAACTTCAAGTAGAGGAAAATGACAGGAGGCTAGAAAAGAAAACAAGGGAACAAAGGAAAAGAAAATGATTTGCTCAGGCTAAAGGAGCACCCTTAGAAACACTGTAAATATTCAACTTTATCTCAATACATACACTTTTGCAGCACTTTTGTATTTCTACTTGGTTTTAACTCATATATTTGTTAAGTGTTTTGTTATCATCAAGTTAACCTTGAATTTATGCCTACAATTCTAGTAGACATAAATAGGGGAGATTGTTAGGAATATATGTGTACTAGTTTGATGATAAGCTAAACAAAACACTTAAGTAAAAAACTAGTGTTTGTAGCTTCAACGGATAGGACCACTTTGGCTATCCGTTGATGGAGTAGCTTTACTTAGAAATAAGTTTAGTATTGTAGCACATTTCAGTCTTTGTAAATGAGTTATAATTCTTAGAAGTTGTAGGAAATTTTAGTCATGTTGACTACTAGTGGATATGCAAATAGGAGGGCTAATTGTAAATATTTTATGCTTTGTAATTTTGTATAAATGAAGTAGTATCAACTGGTAAATTAAAGACCTTCAACGGATGAGAAATAAAGCCTCAACAGATGTCTCTAAAGCTTCAACGGATAACATTCATCAATGGATGAGTGTATCAACGGATAAAGCTTCAACTGCTAAAGTATCAACGGATAAGAGCATCAAATGATAAAGCCACTAACGGATGAAAGCTTCAATGGATGCTCAGTTCCATAACATTTGATAGTGACAATTCATAAGCTGATAGAGGCACATAGGTTGACAGAGACAATTGGAATGTGGTAGCGTCTTGGAGGAATCAAGAAAAAGCAGCATTTCTATTCTAGAGCAAACAATGAAGTATTCAAAGATTCCCAAATTATCTTAGATTGCATTGGATAGAGAAATGAAGAAGAAATATGTGAAGGACTATTTTATAATTGTATTTTATCTTTGTCTTCATTTGAAATACTTGGTGATATATAAACCAAGTTGCAGCTAGTAATTAGGTGTAAATTGTCAAGAGCTGTTTAAAAAACTTCAGAGAGAAAATCATCTAGTTTGTACTAGGAAGCAGCTGTGAACAATTCTTTGTATCGCAGATTTTCTGAAATACACATCTCTGGTGGAACAAAAAATCCAACAGAAAAGTTTTTAAAGCCATTGTGTTCTTTACATTTGTGTTTTGAATATACATTTGTCTGCACTTGCTTAAAGCAATTAACACACATCTGTTCAGCATACACTTAGCTTTTGAAATTGCTCTTGAAAAAGTTTTGAGATTTACATTCAACCCCCCTTCTATAAATCTCATTGTTAGTTCCTTGGGAATAACAGATATGCATGGAGAACAATTCTATGAAGAATAAAATACTTGGAAGAAAATATAACTAGTTGATATATTTTAGGATGTAGACTTATGTTCGATATCAATTAGAAGTCTATCTTGTAACTGTGTGTCTATATAAACACAGCATATAGGTTTTACACTATAAATGTTATCATAATCGAGAATATTATTCATTGTAACCCTAGCAGCTCTCGTGATATTTGTTTATCAATGAGCGAGAACGGTTCCATTGTAATACTGTTTTATTAATAAGATTATTATGTGTTTCATACTTGTGTTCTTAATTCGATTTGATTGTAGTATACAATGTATTCAACCCCCCTTATACAGTGTGTGTGACCTAACAGATATGATAAAAATTTTAGAAAAAAATAAATTTATTTGATTTGCTATTATAAAAGTCAACTAGGAGTTTGACCAGTACTTCTTAATACTGTTTAGTCCCATATTAATGCTATAATTTTTTCAAAATAACTTATGAATGATCCAACCGTAAGGATGTAAAGATCTATATATATTAGTGATATGATAAATGTTTTAGAAAAAATAAATTTATTTGGTTTGCTATTTTAACAGTCAATTAGTTGTTTGACGAGTACTTCTTAATACAGTTTAGCCCCATATTAATGTTATGATGTTTTTAAAATAACATATGAATGATCCAACCGTAAGGATGTGAATATCTATATATATTAGTGATTTAATAAAAAAATTTAAAAAAATTAAATTAATATGGTTTGTTATTTTAACAGTCAACTAGTATTTTGAAGAGTACTTCTTAATATTGTTTAGTTCCATATTAATGTTATGATTTTTTCAAAATAACTTATGAAAGATCCAACCGTAAGGATGTGAATATATATATATATATATATATGTGATATAATAAAAAATTTAGAAAAAAATAAATTTATTTGGTTTGCTATTTAAAAGTCAACAAGTAGTTTGACCAGTACTTCTTAATATTGTTTAGTCCCATATTAATGTTATGATTTTTTCAAAATAACTTATTAATGATCCAACCATAAAAATGTTAAGATCTTTATATATTACTCATATGATAAAAATTTTAGAAAAAAATAAATTTATTTGGTTTGGTATTTTAATAGTCAACTAGTAGTTTGACCTGTACTTCTTAATACTGTTTAGTCCCATATTAATGTTATGATTTTTTCAAAAGAACTTATGAATGATCCAACCGTAAGTATGTGAAGATCTATATATATTAGTGGTATGATAAAAGTTTTAGAAAAAAATAAATTTATTTGGTTTGCTATTTTAACAGTCAACTAGTAGTTTGACCAGTACTTCTTAATACTATCTGGTCCCATATTAATCCTATGATTTTTTCAAAATAACTTATGAATGATCCAACCGTAAGGATGTCAATATATTAGTGATATGATAAAATTTTTAGACAAAAAATAAATTTATTTGGTTTGCTATTTTAACAGTCAACTAGTAGTTTGACCAGTACTTCTAAATACTGTTTAATACCGTGTTAATGTTATGATTTTTTCAAAATAACTTATGAATGATCCAACCGTAAGGATGTGAAAATCTATATACATTAGTGATATAATAAAAATTTTAGAAAACAAATAAATTTATTTAGTTTGCTATTTTAACAGTCAACTAGTAGTTTGACCTGTACTTCTTAATACTGTTTAGTCCCATATTAATGTTATGATTTTTTCAAAATAAATTATACATGATCCAACCATAAGAATGTGAATATCTATATATATTGGTGATATAATAAAAATTTTAGATAAAAATAAATTTATTTGGTTTGCTATTTTTATAATCAACTAGTAGTTTGACCAGGACTTCTTAATTCTGTTTAGTCTCATATTAATGTTATGATTTTTTCAAAATAACTTATGAATGATCCAAATGTAAGGATGTGAAGATATATGTAAGTAATATGATAAAAGTTTTAGAAAATAATAAATTAATTTGGTTTGCTATTTTAAGAGTCAACTAGTAGTTTGACCAGTACTTCTTAGTACTATTTAGTCACATACTAATGTTATGATTATTTCAAAATAACTTATGAATGATCCAACCTTAAGGATGTGAAGATATATATATATTAGTGATATAATAAAAATTTTAGAAAAAAAATTTTATTTGGCTTGCTATTTAAAAGTCAACTAGTAATTTGACCAGTACTTCTTAATAATGTTTATTCCCATATTAATGCTATGATTTTTTCAAAATAACTTATGAATGATCCAACCATAAGGATGTGAAGATCAATATATATTAGTGATATGATAAATGTTTTAGAAAAAATTAAATTTATTTGGTTTGCTATTTTAACAGTCAATTAGTTGTTTGACGAGTACTTCTTAATACAGTTTAGCCCCATATTAATGTTTTGATTTTTTTCAAAATAACTTGAGAATGATCCCACCATACGGATGTGAATATCTATATATATTAGAGATATAATAAAAAATTTAAAAAAAATTAAATTAATTTAGTTTGCTATTTTAACAGTCAACTAGTATTTTGACTAGTACTTGTTAATATTGTTTAGTCCCATATTAATGTTATGATTTTTTTCAAAATAACTTATGAATGATCCAACCGTAAGGATGTGAAGATCTATATATATATATATGCGATATAATAAAAAATTTTGAAAAAAAATAATTTTATTTGGTTAGCCATTTAAAAGTCAATTAGTAGTTTGACCAATACTTCTTAATACAGTTTAGTCCCATATTAATGTTATGACTTTTTCAAAATAACTTATTAATGATCCAACAATAAGGATGTGAAGATATTTATATATTAGTGATATGATAAAAAAAATTCAAAAAAATAAATTTATTTGGTTTGCTATTTTAACAGTCAACTAGTAGTTTGACCAGTACTGCTTAATACTGTTTAATACCGTGTTAATGTTATGATATTTTCAAAATAACTTATGAATGATCCAACTGTAAGGATGTGAAAATCTATATATATTAGTGATATAATAAAAATTTTAGAAAACAAATAAATTTATTTGGTTTGTTATTTTAACAGTCAACTAGTAGTTTGACATGTACTTCTTAATACTGTTTAGTCCCATAATAATGTTATGCTTTTTTCAAAATAAATTATACATGATCCAACTGTAAGAATGTGAATATCTATATATATTAGTGATATAATAAAAAATTTCGATAAAAATAAATTTATTTGGTTTGCTATTTTAACAATCAACTAGTAGTTTGACCAGTACTTCTTAATACTGTTTAGTCCCATATTAATGTTATGATTTTTTCAAAATAACTTATGAATGATCCAAATGTAAAGATGTGAAGATATATGTTAGTAATATTATATAATTTTTAGAAAATAATAAATTTATTTGGTTTGCTATTTTAACAGTCAACTAGTAGTTTGACGAGTACCTCTTAGTACTGTTTAGTCCCATACTAATATTATGATTTTTTCAAAATAACTTATTAATGATCAAACCATAAGGATGTGAAGATCTTTATATATTAGTGATATGATAAAAAAATTTCAAAAAATTAAATTTATTTGGTTTGCTATTTTAACAGTCAACTAGTAGTTTGACCAGTACTTCTTAATACTGTTTAATACCGTGTTAGTGTTATGATTTTTTCAAAATAACTTATGAATGATCCAACTGTAAGGATGTGAAAATCTATATATATTAGTGATATAAAAAAAAAATTAGAAAACAAATAAATTTATTTGGTCTGCTATTTTAACAGTCAACTAGTAGTTTGACATGTACTTTTTAATACTGTTTAATCCCATATTAATGTTATGATTTTTTCAAAATAAATTATACATGATCCAACTGTAAGAATGTGAATATATATATATTTTAGTGATATAATAAAAAATTTAAATAAAAATGAATTTATTTGGTTTGTTATTTTAACAATCAACTAGTAGTTTGACCAGTACTTCTTAATACTGTTTAGTCCCATATTAATGTTATGATTTTTTCAAAATAACTTATGAATGATCCAAACGTAAGGATGTGAAGATATATGTTAGTAATATGATAAAATTTTTAGAAAATAATAAATATATTTGGTTTGCTATTTTAACAGTCAACTAGTAGTTTGACGAGTACTTCTTAGTACTGTTTAGTCCCGTACTAATGTTATGATTTTTTCAAAATAACTTATGAATGATCCAACCTTAAGGATTTGAATATATATATATACTAGTGATACGATAAAATTTTTAGAAAAAAATAAATTTATTTGATTTGCTATTTTAACAGTAAACTAGTAGTTTGACAAGTACTTCTTAATACTGTTTAGTCTCATATTAATGTTATGATTTTTTTCAAAATAACTTATGAATTATCCAACTGTAAGGATCTGAAGATCTATATATATTAATGATATGATAAAATATTTAGAAAAAAATAAATTTATTTGGTTTGCTATTTTAACAGTCAACTAGTAGTTTGACCTACACTTCTTCATACTGTTTAATCCCATACTAATGTTATGATTTTTTCAAAATAACTTATGAATGTTCCAACCATAAGGATGTGAAGATGAATATATACTAGTGATATTATAAAAGTTTTAGAAAAAAATAAATTTATTTGGTTTGTTATTTTAACAGTCAACTAGTAGTTTGACCAGTACTTCTTAATACTATTTAATCTCATATTAATGTTATGATTTTTTCAAAATAACTTATGAATGATCCAAACGTAAGGATGTGAAGATATATGTCAGTAATATGATAAAATTTTTAGAAAATGATAAATTTATTTGGTTTGCTATTTTAAAAGTCAACTAGTAGTTCGACCAATACTTCTTAATACTGTTTAGTCCCATATTAATGTTATGATTTTTTGAAAAGAACTTATGAAAGATCCAACCATAAGGATGTGAAGATCTATATATACTAGTGATATGATAAAAGTTTTAGAAAAAAATAAATTTATTTGATTTGCTATTTTAACAGTGAACTTGTAGTTTGACAAGTACTTCTTAATACTGTTTAGTCTCATATTAATGTTATGATTTTTTTCAAAATAACTTATGAATTATCCAACCGTAAGGATGTGAAGATCTATATATATTAGTGATATGATAAAATATTTAGAAAAAAATAAATTTATTTGGTTTGCTATTTTAACAGTCAACTAGTAGTTTGACCTACACTTCTTCATACTGTTTAATCCCATATTAATGTTATGATTTTTTCAAAATAACTTATGAATGTTCCAACCATAAGGATGTGAAGATGTATATATACTAGTGATATTATAAAAGTTTTAGAAAAAAATAAATTTATTTGGTTTTCTATTTTAACAGTCAACTAGTAGTTTGACCAGTATTTCTTAATATTGTTTAATCTCATATTAATGTTATGATTTTTTCAAAACAACTTATGAATGATCCAACCGTAAGGATGTGAAGATCTATATATATAAGTGATATGATAAAAGTTTTGGAAAAAAAAATTTATTTGGTTTCCTATTTTAACAGTCAACTAGTAGTTTGACCAGTACTTCTTAATATTGTTTAGTCCCATATTAAAGTTATGATTTTTTCAAAATAACTTAAGAACGATCCAACCATAAGGATGTGAATATCTATATATATTAGTGAAATGATAAAAATTTAAGAAAAAAATATATTTATTTGGTTTGCTATTTTAACAATCATTTAGTAGTTTGACCAGTACTTCTTAATACTGTTTAATCTCATATTAATGTTATCATTTTTTCAAAATAACTTATGAAAGATAAAACCGTAAGGATGTGATGATCTATATATATTAGTGATATAATAAAAATATTAAAAAAAATAAATTAATTTGGTTTGCTATTTTAACAGTCAACTAGTATTTTGACTAGTACTTCTTAATATTGTGTAGTCCCATATTAATGTTATTATTTTTTCAAAATAACTTATGAATGATCCAACCGTAAGGATGTGAAGATCTATATATATATGTGTGTGATATAATAAAATTTTTAGAAAAAATAAATTTATTTGGTTTGTTATTTAAAAGTCAACTAGTAGTTTAACCAGTACTTCTTAATACTGTTGTTGGATATAGAAGGAGTTGAAGATTAAAGATAGATTCATCTATGACAACAATGCAGAGGATGTTAACTCAACATAGACAGGACTTGCAAATAATCCTATATCCATTGAAACCAGTACGAAGATAGAAGACTTGACATATACACAATGATCTGGAAAGCTACGGTGAAGAAGTCGTCAACAGAAGTTCGAAGCAAGTTCATTAATATGTTCATTCATCGAAGGAATAAGGTTGAAGATATTCGAAGTAGCAATCTGGATTGGGGTGAAGGTCATAAGGGTTTCAGTGAAGCTGATTTGATATGGTAGAAGACTTGACAGTGAATTGTATAGTATATAGTACGAAGGCCTGAGAGCGGAACTAGTCGTCTGTGAACCAGACCATTGCACTAGGCGTCAGTGATCCGTGAAAGGAAACTAAGTACTATCATTTGAAAGACTGTCAAGTGAGATTCGTATTCAAGAAAACTGTTCGAAGATTGAAGACGAAGCTCAGAAGACAAGACATGAAGTGGTATGACTCAGGAATTGCATAGATCAAGTTTGAGAATGTATAAGAAGTCAAGTACAAGTTCAAAAGAGATTCAAGTCAACATTCCAGGAGTTGTTGGTCAAGCAAATAGCATGTATACAGATTTGTCCAAGTAAGGAACACTCTAGGTGTAAAATTCGACTACTAGAAGTCAAATGTGGTCCACTAGTCGATTTCTATAGCTACTAGTCGAATTGTACAAATCAGAAATGGTTCTAAGGCAAAATTCAAGCCAAAATCGACTTCTGGCATTTCAATCAACTCAAAATGGACTTCTAGTATGTATAAATCGACTTGTAGAAGGTTTAATAAATTACTAGTCAATTTATACTCTGGCTAGTCGACTAGTGTGGAGCTATTTGTAGAAACTAAGTCGAAATCGCCTCCTCGATTGCAAATCGACTACTAGGTAGTCCAAGTTATGTAGTAGTCAATTTTGACATTCTACTAGTCGACTATTCTCCTATACAAGTCGACTACTAGCTTCTTTCTTGCCTACTTGAATATTTCCTAAGGCATGGAAGTTATACAGGGGGAATTAGATCAACTAGTAGCTTAATTTGTGAATTATCCAAGTACAGGAACTCCTATCGACTTCTACAATTTCACTATTGCACCCTGATTGATTTAATACTTGGACAAGAGCTGACCACATCTCTCAGTCTATTTACCTACCTATATCTATCAGTTCAACAGTGAATTGAAGAATCAATCACAATCAGAAACAATAGCGTTGCTCTCGCTCTTTGGAGATTCGTTCTATCAAATCATCAATTTGCGAAGTGAAGTGTTGCAGAATTTTATACAGAATTCTAGTCTTACATAGGAACACTCAAAAGCATTAAAGCCTTGTTATGATAGCTTGCATCTGATAGGTTATATTGCTTTTTAGAGTGATAGCGATACACACATTTGATAAGTTATCTTTTGTAGTGTGTAGAGTTATTGTTGCTTTTTTTACGTTTGTAACAAAGTTTGTAAGCAACCCACTCAGAGATTTTTCTTATTAATATAAGATCAATCCCCCCAAGCTCTTGTGTTTGTGTTTGTTTTTCATAGTTGAAAGAGATATGTCCTAAGTCCAATCATGTATGAGGATTTAGGAATAACTTTTGTGTAATCTGTTTTGATTTCATTGATATTAATAAAACACTTGTTTTGTTTTTTATTGCGGGCTCTATCTATTTTAAGTGTTTAAATAAGACGTACCACAGTTTAGAGTAAAGCTTTTTATGGATTGTGATGAGATCATAATAATGAGACCTAAAAGATGATAACTCTAAACTTAAATAGTTCCTGGTCGTAGGATTACTAACTGGTAATTAATAATCCGCAAAGATCGGTACATACTATGCTTGCTTCATTATGAAGGATGTCTGTTCTCATAGACATTTGTGTGGTGACACTATAGCTAGTATGTAGGTGCTTATTATAGAATAAGTTCACTGAACATGACTCACACAGCTGAACAACTGATGGAGTTCACTCACGTGTTAGCAATTGTTCACATAGTGATAGTTGTACAAGTATCCTTAGACTTGAGGTCATCATAGTCATCTTGTGTACACTGAACTATGCTTTGGTTTCGTTCTTAGTCTCAAGGGACAATTATAAGGGCTCTACTGGGTATAGAAATTTGTACACGAAGATAGTGTATAATCAATAAAGGATCTACCCCTTCCAGTGAAGGAAGAGAATGTTCAATGCTGATCCACTTATGCTAGTTCAGGAATCTCTGACCAGAGTGAATGAAATTAGAAAGGAGTTTCTAATTCACATTAAATAGAACTAAGCATAGTGAATGGGAAAGCAAGTGATTAAATAAGATAGGCTTGACACAAGTTCCATGCGTTGTATTTAATCGTGACATTGCAGGGTAGAAGGAATTAACTGTACGGTAACTATTCACTGAATAGGTTCTTGGTATTCTAAGTTGTGAATTCGTATTATCCGGATAGTCGCGATATGTTGAGAAGTATCCCTCACGATGTAGAATAAATATGATTAATTAATTAATCATATTTAATAAATTAGAGAATTTATATAAATAATGATAAAATAGTTTTATTATTATTTATTTCTACTACCAGCTTAATATTGAACCTACAGGGTCACACCATAAAAGAGAATGATTTAATGGTGGAGGAATTAATTAATAATGGCTGATAATTATTTATTTATGAAATAAATAATTAATTGGAAAATTTCATAATTGATTAAATGAGATTTAATTGATTATAAATTAATTAAAAAAAGGTTCTTAATATTATTAATTAATAATTTAATTTTTGGAAATTAAATCAAGTGAGAGAATTATTTCTAAAGAGTTTAGAAAAAGGACTAATAATTAAAAGGTGTTTTAATTATTTGTGAGAATAATAAAGGGTTAATAATAATAATATTTTATGGGAAAATTTTCAGCTGAAAATTTTCCTATAAATATACTATTATAGATCCTATTTTTGCCTCAACCTAAAAAAGTTTTCAAAACCCTCATTCTCTCCACCTCCTCCTCCTCCATTACATCGATTTCTTGATGAATACTGGTGGAGTGCTTCACACTTGAGGAGCAGCTGCTAGGGATCTCCGCTTATCGTTCTTGGATCGCTATTAAAGACCTCCATCTTTCCATTAATGTAAAGCTTCTTAAGGTAAACATACTGAACTATGAATTAAATATTATTTTTCGCATGGATCTTGCGGAGGGTTTCAGTTTTTTTTAAGATTTATATTTACGTTTTCGCTGCGTTTATTTGCTAAAAACATTTCAATGGCATCAGAGCTACTTGCAAAAAGTTTTTAATTCGTTTATATGTTTAACTGTTTTCGATATATGAGCATGTACGTGATTCGCCATGATTTAATGTTGATATAATATGCTCATATATGTATGGTTTTGAATATATGATATTCGTGTGAGTTGTATAATCATAAGATGATTATGTAATCTGTATATATACTGATATATACATGATTTATGTTTGTTCTAATTATGAGAATCATATTAGATACGGATTCTGAATTGGCTGCAGCAGATTTGCTGAAATCTGGGTCTGGTGTCCGATTTACGCAAACGAATACCCTATTCCATAGGTAAACGAGCGTCTGAACAAAACTGATAGCTAAAGCTATAAACGACTCGTCTGTAAGGCATTTGACGTCGTTTATTGCCCGTAAACAGTGATTCTTGTTTTTCTGATTTGATTCTGATTTTTCTAATTTTTGTCATATTTTCTTTTTATGATTAGATCATGGATAATATGATATGTTAAGATCAGATTATGTGTTTGAACATGCTTTTATGTGTTGTATGAGCATGGTGGATGGTTATGGCCTTTCGACCTTAGTGTAATGGTTTTGGTTTTGGTTTTAAATATGACTTGCATGTCGTCAATCTTTATAATCATAAATCTCGAATGTAACTCGAGTTATTCTTGTAAGTTCATTAGATTAGTTTTACTTTCAATCATGTAATGTAATTGAAGACTCAAGAAGGCTATCCAATGGAGGTGATACAAAGAAGAAGACGAGGCATACAAGAAGTCTAAATGAAGAAGAAGACTTATATAATAAGTAGTTGTATTTATTTCCATCACCATATTAGATTGACCTTGATCTTTATTATGAGCTTGATAAAGATCACATAGGATGGGGCCATAACCAAACACATTTACTTTATTGCACTTTACATTTACTTGTTTATTTAATTTTATATATGAGATATATGCCTATGTTTACCATGTGATGATAGATTTAGGTGAACTTAAATCAATATAAGTCGTGCTCTAGAAAATCTAGAATAGTAATCGTTTTCTTGCCTTAACAATAATATTATGAATACCATCATGTGATTCTTTTGTTTATGAAACACGTAATTAAATATGAATTTTCAATATTGAGAGAAAGGATGATTCTGTCGACAACAGATTTCTATCTGTAAGAAAGGGTTATTAAGTGACGCCTCTTGACAATGCTCCACCCGATCTGTGAATCATCCGATTATCGATTATTGATTTGAAATATTTAATTTAAAAGGAAGAATCTCTTTATAATATGATTATTTGTAACGTAATATAATCCCTCTAAAATTAAATAATATCAAGTAGTAATTGGCCAATGACACGACGGGCTTGTGTCGGTCATAGCCTTCCAACATGGTAGAAAGTGGTTCTTATTTTTAAATCATTGTCGTTTCGTGCTACAGCCGAGGGCTTTGATTTCGAAATAAGAAATACTTGTCTATTATATAGAGATGTGTACATTGAATTAGAATCTAAAGGTCGGTATGTGCTACAGCCGTGGGCCGTTGGAGACTGATTTAATTGTACGAAATGTTGGGTTAGACTTGACTTAGAATATTGAGTTTCTCATGCCACAACCGTGACTCAATTATTCAAGAGGCTAAACTTATATTAGATAGAATATTGAGTTTCTCATACCACAAACTTATATTATTCAATTGACAAGAGTTGTCTACCTATTGAACATCACTTGACGTTTCGTGCCACAGCCGAAGTTGTGTGATGGAATATAGGATCCCTATTCCCACTAGCATTATGAATGCTTAATTTTCACTTAGGGGGTTGAAAAAAATTAGATAAACTAGTGGGAGACTCTTATGAATAAAGACCCGATTCATATAGTGTTTTGAAATGAAATTGAATATTTTCTAAGTGTTGTTATGTGTTTATCATTTACAGATTTACTATATTCGTCATATCTTCTGCACTATCACTCCGGAGCATACTAGATGCTCACAAGTTGACTGTTCCTAATTTAGCTGTTTGTTTTCACTGTAACAAGTTGGGGCACTGGAAGAGGAACTACAAAGTTTACCTTGCGGAATTGAAGTAGAAGAAGGGTAGTAAGACTACCGCTTCTGATTCAGGCATGTTCATGATCGAAGTTAATATGTCACTAGGTCAAATTTCTACTTGGGTAATAGATACCGCCTGTGGTTCTCATATTTGAAATTCGTTGCAAGGACTAAAGGGAAGTAGGACTCTTGAAAAGATGAGGTGATTCTACGTATGGGCAATGGAGCAAGGGTTGCGGCTATATCTGTAGGATCATTTAGTTTACATATGCCTACGGGCAAGACTATTATTTTGAATAATTGTTATTACGTTCCCTCTATTGTGAGGAATATTGTTTCTATTCCTATGTTACATGTGGATGGTTTTTCATTTATTATTAAGAATAATGAATGTTCTATCCTTAGAGATAATGTTCTTTTTGGACGTGGCATTTTAAATAATGGTATGTATTTATGTGACGTAGAGCATGATTTACTTCAGATTGAACAAACTAATAAAAGAAAATGAGATGATGAAAATCTGACCTAATTATGGCACTGTAGGCTAGGTCATATTAGTAAAAATAGACTGCGGACATTGCATAAGGAAGGGTTACTTGATCCCTTTGATTTTGAATTATATCCTACATGCGAGTCTTATCTATTGGGTAAAATGACCAAATCTCCATTTAGTGGACATGGAGAGAGGGCTGCAGATTTGCTATGATTGGTACACACAGATGTATGTGGACCAATGTCTACGCAAGTCATGGGTGGATTTTTGTACGTCATTACTTTCATAGATGATAGATCTAGATTCGGATATGTGTATTTGATGAAACACAAGTCTGAAGCCTTTGAAAAGTTCAAATAATATAAACATGAATTGGAGAAACAAACCAAACACAGTATTATAACTCTTCGATCAAATCGAGGTGGTGAATACTTGAATGGAGAGTTTCTAGATTATCTCAAAGAAAATGGTATAGTCTCCCAGTGGACTCCTCCATATACTCCACAGTTAAATGGGGTATCTGAAAGGAGAAATCGAACTTTGTTAGACATAGTTCGGTCCATGATGAGCTATACGAATCTTCCAGTATTCCTATGGGGTTATGCATTGGAAACCTCAGCATATTTACTGAATAAGGTGCCTTCCAAATCTGTTCCTCAAACATCATATGGGATATGGAAAGAAAGGAAAACGAGTCTTAAACACGTTAATATTTGGGGATGTCCAGCTTATGTCAAGAAAGTTGACCCAGATAAGCTGGAATCTCGATCCGTAAAATGTAATTTTGTGGTATATCTTAAGGAGACTTTGGGATATTACTTTTACACCGATCATCGGGTGTTTGTCTCCAGTCATGCTACCTTCTTGGAAAAGGAGTTTATCCTTGAAGGAAACAGTGGGAGAAAAATTGAACTTGATAAAGTTCAAGAAGCACAAACTACCGCGGATGAAGTGGAAACACCTATTCGGACTGAACAACCTTCTGTGGAACAGCCCATTCGTAGGACAGGGAGAGTGTCTCGCCAACCTGAGAGGTATTATGGCCTTGTCATTGAGAATGACAATGAGTTGTCAATCATTGATGATGACGATCCTGTGACCTATAATGAGGCTATGAGTAGTATTGACTCAGAAAAATGGCATAGTGCCATGAAATCTGAAATGGAATCTATGTATACCAACCAAGTATGGACTCTGGTTGAGGCGCATGAAGGTGTTAAGCCTATTGGGTGCAAGTGGGTATACAAAAAAAATATTGGAGCAGATGGCCAGGTGGAGACCTATAAGGCCAGGCTCGTGGCAAAAGGATTCAAACAAAGGCAAGGGATTGACTTTGATGAAACTTTTTCGCCTGTAGCCCTGTTAAAATCAATTCGATTTTGCTTGCGATTGCTACTTACTACGACTATGAGATCTGGAAAATGGACGTGAAAACGGCCTTCCTCAATGGGGAACTTGAGGAGGAAGTGTATATGACACAACCAGAGGGTTTTCTTTCCAAGGGAAATGAACACCTAGTGTGTAAGCTGCTGCGAACCATATATGGTTTAAGGCAAGCTTCTCGTAGATGGAACATCCGTTTTGATGAGACAACCAAAGAGTTTGGTTTTATCAAAAACATAGATGAACCATGTGTCTACAAGAAGGTTAGTGGGAGCGCGGTAACATTTCCTGTATTGTATGTTGATAACTTACTTCTTATAGGAAATGATATACCGATGCTACAATCAGTCAAAGTATGGCTATCAAAGAACTTCACCATGAAGGACTTGGGAGAAGCATCCTACATTCTCGGTATGAAGATCTATATAGATAGATCTAGAAGAATGATAGGTCTTACTTAGGGTACATACATCCAGAAAGTGCTTAAAAGGTTTAGCATGGAAAACTCCAAAAGAGGTCTCATACCGATGAGCCATGGAGTGTCCCTTTCCGAAAAAAATGTCTCCTAAGACACCTGAGGAAAGATAGCGTATGAGTAAGATTCCTTATGCTTCAGCAATAGGATCTATCATGTACGCGATGTTGTGTACAAGGCCTGATGTTGCTTATTCAATTAGTGTGACCAGCAGATATCAGTCCTATCCAGGTGAAGACCACTGGAAAGCAGCGAAAAACATCCTTAAGTACTTGCGAAGGACTCAGGACATTTTTCTTGTTTTTGGTGGTGAATCTGAGTTGAAAATAGAGGGTTATACTGACTCTAGTTTTCAATCAGAAAGTGATAGCAAATCCATATCAGGGTACGTGTTTACTCTGAATGGTGGTGCAATTCAGATTGTTGAAAGAGGAGATGTCAACGTCGAGAGAGTTGACACACATAACAACGTAGCAGATCCACACACAAAGCCACTTTCTCAGAGTCACTTTGATCGCCATAAAGACAAGATTAGTATTAGATACCAGAGTGGGAGATTGAAAGAGATGTGTCCTAAGTCCAATCATGTATGAGGATTTAGGAATAACTTTTATCTAATCTGTTTTGATTTCACTGATATTAATAAAAGACTTGTTTTGTTTTTTATTGCGGGCTCTATCTATTTTAAGTGTTTAAATAAGATGTACCACAGTTTAGAGTAAAGCTTTTTATGGATTGTGATGAGATCATAATAATGAGACCTAAAAGATGATAACTCTAAACTTAAATAGTTCCTGGTTGTAGGATTACTAACTGGTAATTAATAATTCGCAAAGATCGGTACATACTATGCCTGCTTCATTATGAAGGATGTATGTTCTCATAGACATTTGTGTGGTGACAAAATAGCTAGTATGTAGGTGCTTATTATAAAATAAGTTCACTGAACATGACTCACACAGTTGAACAACTGAAAGAGTTCACTCACGTTTCAGCAGTTGTTCACATAGTGATAGTTGTACAAGTATCCTTAGACTTGAGGTCATCATAGTCATCTTGTGTACACTGAACTATGCTTTGGTTTAGTTATTAGTCTCAAGGGACAATTATAAGGGCTCTACTGGGTATAGAAATTTGTACACGAAGATAGTGTATGATCAATAAAGGATCTACCCCTTCCAGTGAAGTAAGAGAATGTTCAATGCTGATCCACCTATGCTAGTTCAGGAATCTCCGGTCAGAGTGAATGAAATTAGAAAGGAGTTTCTAATTTATATTAAATAGAACTAAGCATAGTGAATGGGAAAGCAAGTGATTAAATAAGATAGGCTTGACACAAGTTTCATGCCTTGTATTTAATCGTGACATTGTAGGGTAGATGGAATTAACTGTACGGTAACTATTCACCGAATAGGTTCTTGGTATTCTACGCAGTGAATTCGTATTATCCGGATAGTCGCGATTTGCTGAAAAGTATCCCTCACGATGTAGAATAAATATGATTAATTAATTAATCATATTTAATGAATTAGAAAATTTATATAAATAATGATAAAATAGTTTTATTATTATTTATTTATACTACCGGCTTAATATTGAACCTACAGGGTTTTACCATAAAAGAGAATGATTTAATGGTGGAGGTATTCATTAATAATGGCTGATAATTATTTATATATGAAATATATAATTAATTGGAAAATTTAATAATTGATTAAATGAGATTTAATTGATTATAAATTAATTAAGAAAAGGTTCTTAATATTATTAATTAAGAATTTATTTTTTGGAAATTAAATCAAGTGAGAGAATTATTACTAAAGAGTTTAGAAAAAGGATTAATAATTAAAAGGTGTTTTAATTATTAGTGAGAATAATAAAGGGTTAATAATAATAATATTTTATGGGAAAATTTTCAGCTGAAAATTTTGCCTATAAATATACAATTATAGACCCTATTTTTGCCTCAACCTAAAAAAGTTTTCAAAACCCTCATTCTCTCCACCTCCTCCTCCTCCATTACATCGATTTCTTGGTGAATACCGGTGGAGTACGTCACACTTGAGGAGCAGCTGCTAGGGATCTCCGCTTATCTTTCTTGGATCGCTATTAAAGACCTCCATCTTTCCATTAACGTAAAGCTTTTTAAGGTAAACATACTGAACTACGAATTAAATATTATTTTTCGCATGGATCCTGCGGAGGGTTTCGGTTTTTTTAAAGATTTATATTTATGTTTTCGCTGCGTTTATGTGCTAAAAACCCTTCAATAGTATCTTTATCCACTGCGAATTTATTTGAAAAACCAACGATAATACATTCACCCCCCCTGTATTAACCTAGTGGACCTAACAATTGGTATCAGAGCTTGTTAATCGATATACGGATCAGATCCTTTAGGTTAGCAAAGTTTTGTGTTGGATTTTGGTTGAACGGAGACTGGGATAGCTTCTGGTGTGTAGATTGGGTTTCTATTGATTGGTTGTGTTGTGTGACTGATTGGATAGTTGCAGTTTGAGACATCGTATTGTGAAAATTTTACAGATCTGTAAAAATGAGCTCTCAAAAGATTGGCGGTCTTAAGGTTCCGAAATTTGATAAGGCAAACTACAATCTATGGAAGAAGAGGATGCTTCTTTATCTCAGAGCTGCAGATCACAAATACATTAAGGTCATCGAAAAAGGACCATTTGTATTTGAGATAGAAGATCCAAATGATGATGAGAAGAGAATTCCTAAGAATCCAGATGACTACCCTGAGAAGGATATTGAATTGGATAGTCTGGATGCCAAGGTGCATCACTTGTTGATGGAATCCATGGATGATGACATGAGCCATCAAATTGTTGTGTTGAAAATGCTAAGCATATATGGCAAACCATAGAGTTGTTAATGTAAGGAACGGAAGATGTACGAGAAAATAGACTTGATATTCTGACTACCCAGTACGAGGCATTCAAATCTCTCCCAGGCGAAAACATAACTTCAGTCTTTGAAAGATTGAGCAAGTTAATAAATGAACTGAGCATCTATGGGAAGAGATATGAACAGAAAGAGATAAACAAGAAGTTTATGTTGACATTGCCCACACATCTCATAAGTGAAGGAGATTCAGTTCGTGAGCGCTTGGACTTCAAGACTATGTCTCTGGACAAGTTATATGGGAAGATGAAGACTCATGAAATGGAATTGGAATAGAAATAGATTATATATGAAAGTGGTGCAGTGGGCGTGAAAAATGCTGAGTTACTGAAGACAACTGCTCTTGTAGCTAGTAAACACAAGGACTTGGACATAACTGCTGAAAAGCCAAAGATAAATGATCAAGTGCTTTGTGATGCTGAAGTTGATGACGGAAATCTCTCTGGAGACCCAAGGGATTATTATACAATGGAAGAGTTGCAAGATATGAAGGATCCCACCATGTCCAACATGGCAGCTATGTTTGGAAACCTGAGATTCAGGAGGAAACAAGCCTTCAGGGGATATGGTAGCAGCAACATGGGTTAGAAATCTCCATCATATTCAGACTCGGGCTATAAGACAGGGATGGTGGATAGAAAGAATGTCAAGTGTTTCAACTGTGGAGAAATGGGACACTTTGCCACTGAATGTTGAAGGAGTCAACATGCAAGAGACAAAGGAAAGGCTTATCAAAGGAAAGATTCTGGAGGTTCGAAGAAGTATCCAGTGAAGTCTTACATAGCTGAGTGTAGAAGCTGGGATGATACCGATGATGAGGAAAAGCAGTTTGGAAATCTGGCACTCATGGCTGACACTCCACACTCTTTAAGACAGGTAATCCTTTGCTCCTACTCACCTCCATTTCATACTGAAAACCTATGTGCGAATGAACACTGCCTTGCTTTTAGAAAGTCTATCACTATACCTGCTGCATCTTCATTTGATAGTATAAAAGTTTAATGCACTGAGAAAGCATGAATTGATAGATATAATTCCATAAATCTGAGCTATTATCACTGTATAGTATCCTTGAAGAATGTTAATGGTACTGTAGGTGACTTGAAAGAAAAGGTAAAGAAACTACAGGAAGAACTTGATAAGTTAGTTCTTGAGAAAGTTAATGTTGAAGACATTAGGCAAAAACATCACTATCTAGAACTTAATGCTAATAATCATGTTAAGACCATTGCTCAGAGAGATGAGAAGATAAAGGAATTAGAAGCTAAGTTACAAGCTTATGCCAATTCTTCTAATCTTGCGAAGGAACTCATATCTAGCCAAGTTGTAAGTGGTAAACTTGGAATTGGGCTAGATTATGATGAGCTTAGAAAGTCAAGTAAGAAACGTGTGGTGGAAAATGAAAAAGTTGAAAACGTAGATAATCCACCTGATACACCACACATTCTGAAAAGTGCTAAGAAACCTATTAGATATATTTGATAATGTCATGTCTAATATGATTTGTGTTTAGTTTTCAGATCTTACTTAAACAGGACAAATCAGTACTTAACTGGATATCAGCACTTATACTGAAGACAGTACTTAAGATCAGAACTTAAGTGGTCATAACTTAGGTTATCAGGAGATATTTATCAGGAGATAATATCAGGACTTAAGGAGACTTTCAGATAAGGAAGGCGGCTAATTGAGAGGAAAGAAGATCAAGACAAACGCAAGAAGAGATATACATGAAGAAGGAATTCTATGAAGAATAGAATACTTGGAAGAAAAGATATCTGATTGATATATTTTAGGAAGCAAAATTATATTCCATATCAATTAGCGATTATCTTGTAACAGTGTAATATATAAACACAGACATAGGGTTTACACTATATGTGTTATCATTATCGAGAATAATATTCATTGTAACCCTAGCAGCTCTCGTGATATGTGTTCATCACTGAGAGAGGACAGTTCCATATTGTAACCGAGTTTATTATATTGAATAAAGTCTGTTTTCTGTTACTTGAGTTCTTTAATTCAATTTGATTGTGATAAACACTATATTCAACCCCCTTCTACAGTGTGTGTGACCAAACAAGTGGTATCAGAGCAGATCTGTTAACACACAAACAATTTAAGATCCAAAAACAATCATGTCTGAAGAAGAAACTCTAACCAAGCCCACCAAAACTGAAGAACCTCCAAAGACTCAAATCCATAGTCGATATGAGACTATTAGAGTTCCCATACTGAAACCATCGGTATATTCCATATGGAAGGTGAGGATGTCTATGTTTCTGGAAACTACTGATCCAGAATACCTTGACAGAATCAATGAAGGACCACACAAGCCAACCAAACTCTCTGTTGTAGTTGCAGGTCAACCAGCAAAATCTATACCAAAGGAGAAGAGTGATTATACTGCTGAAGACATCTCATCAATTTCTAGGGATGCTAAGGTACGACACTTGCTGCATAGTGCTATTGATAATGTAATGTCGAATAGGGTAATCAACTGCAAGAATGCAAAGGAGATATGGGATGCTTTGGAGACAAGATGCCAGGGAACCAAATCAATTAAGAAGAACATGAAGACTATACTTACTCAAGAGTATGAACACTTTGACTCAAAGCCTGATGAGTCATTAACTGATTTATATGACAAATTTGTCAAACTCTTGAATGATTTGTCACTAGTTGACAAGGAATATGAACTTGAGGATTGAAATCTTAAATTCCTGTTAGCACTTCCTGAAAGATGGGATTTGAAGGCCACCACTATAAGAGACAACTATAATCTTGAAGAAACAACTCTTGATGAAATTTATGGAATGCTCAAGACACATGAACTTGAGATGGAACAAAGAAGCAAGATGAAAGGAGGAAAGTCAAGGATAGTTGCTCTTAAGGCTGAGGAGGAATCTCCCAAAGCAGCTACCTCAAGGAAAGGCAAGGGAAAAGCCCTCATCACAAAGTCTGATACTGAGTCATCAAGTTCTGATAGTGATGATGACTCAGAAACTGAAAGCTTTCCTGAGATGGATGCTGATGAAGAGATGATGAAGCTGTGTGCTCTTATGGTGAAAGGAATCACAAGAATTGCATACAGAAAATTCAGGAAGGGAAAGAAATTTTCCAGGAAAGGTGCAAATTCTGATAAGAAGAGTTTCAGAAAATCTGAAGGCAAAGGAGAAAAGTCTTAAAGAGGAGATTACACAAATGTCAAATGCTACAACTGTGGTGAGAAAGGCCACATATCTCCTGATTGCAAGAAAGCGAAGAGTCACAAAGGCAAGGCTCTTGTGACAAAGAAGAAAAGTTGGACAGACGCTTCAAATTCTGAAAGTGAGGAGAACTATGCCTTGATGGCAAATGCTGATAGCAGTTCTGATGCTGCTGAGTTAAAGGTACCTCAAACTACTTATGCCTTTCATACTGATGATATTAATGAGTTGAGAAGATATCTTAAAACCATCTTTATTGGTTATAGAGATCAAACTTTAACATGTGAAAGATTAACCTCTGAAAATCTTGCTTGTAAAAAGAGGAATGATTATTTAGAAAAAGAGTTAGTCATGTCTCATCAAACTCATAAAGACAGAGATGATGCCTTCTATGTTAGGGATGAAGTACTTAAAATGAATGAATCTCTAAAAACTGAGTTAGAAAAGGAAAGAGAGATTATCAGGACATGGACTAACTCTGGCATAATAACTCAGAATTTGTTAAGTAGTGAAAACTGGAAAGAGGGCTTAGGTTATGGAGATGATAAGAATGATAAAGGAACTGTAAAAATTGAGCCTACGGTTATTAAACAAAAGCCAAAGGTAAAACCTGTTAAGTTTGTAGCTGTAAAGTCTAATACTGATAAATCAGAAGTTAAAGATTAACTTCTGACAAACCAAAACAGGGTAAGCCAGTTGAAGTAAACATAAGCTTAATGACAAAGAAGCAGCTTAAGCATAAGCTGAAAGATGTTAAGAATGTAAACAAGGTAAAGTCATCTAGGAAAAATAGGAATGGAAAGGAAGGTGTGAATAAAAGTAATGATTACAAGCCTGTTCCTAATGCTCCTAGAAAAACATGTCATAGCTGCGGAAATTCTAACCATCTGGTTTCTTTTTACAGGAAAAATAAGAACATAAACTCCTTACCTTCAAAGTCAGGAGTTAAGAGTCAGTATGTTAGATATATGCCACAAAATCCTTGTTTTCACTGTGGTAGTTTATGGCATTCCAATTATACTTTTAAGGAATATCATAGTTTGTACTATGATTACTATCAAATAAAACCTTCTTTAAAGAAAGTTATCATGGTTCCTTCTAGTGTAAGTTCTGATACAAAGTCTGATAGTGTAAATGCTGATAAGAAAAATGTTAACATAAACTCTGATGCTAAATCCGCTGCAAATGTTAACAAACTTAATAAGACCAAAGGATCCAAGCAAGTCTGGGTCCTTAAAACTAATGATTAATGGTCTTTGTGATTCCAGGGCAACAGGAAAAACATCCTAGTTCTGGACAGTGGATGTTCAAGACATATGACTGGAAATAAAGCCCTGCTATCAGACTTTATGGAGAAAGCTGGCCCAAGTGTTTATTATGGAGATGGCAACATTGGAAAAACCTTGGGATATGGCAATATCAATATGGAGAATGTCATCATTGAAAAAGTAGCTCTGGTCTCAGGACTTAAACACAATCTGCTCAGTGTTAGTCAAATCTGTGACAGAGGTTATCATGTGGATTTCTTTGAAGAACACTGTGATGTTGTAAGCAAATCTACAGGCAAAGCTGTTCTGAAAGGATACAGGCATGGTAACATTTATGAAGCCTAGCTTTCAACAAGTACTGATGGTTCTGCAATCTGTCTGTTAAGTAGAGCATCAATTGAAGAAAGCTGGAATCGGCACAAGAAACTCTCTCATTTAAATTTTAACATTATAAATGAACTAGTCAAGAAAGATCTTGTGAGAGGACTGCCAAAATCAGTATTTGCTCCTGATGGCCTTTGTGATTCATGTCAGAAGGCTAAACAAAGAAAATCTTCATTCAAGAGAAAGACTGAATCATCAATTCTTGAGCCTTATCACCTACTACATGTTGATCTATTTGGTCCAGTGAATGTCATGTCTATTGCAAAGAAGAAATATGCTATGGTCATAGTGGATGAGTTCACCAGATACACATAGGTGTATTTCTTGCACACAAAAAGTGAAACTGCGTCTATTTTGATTGATCATGTCAAACAACTAGATAAATTGGTCAAAGATTCTTTGAAAGTTATAAGAAGTGATAATGGCACCGAGTTCAAGAATTTGATTATGGAAGAGTTCTGCAAAGACCAGGTAATAAAGCAGGAATTTTCTGCTCCGGAAACTCCACAGCAAAATGGAGTTGTTGAAAGAAAGAATAGAACTATTATTGAAGCTGCACAGACTATGCTTGATGAAGCAAAGCTACCAAACTATTTTTGGGCTGAAGCTGTGCAGACTGCTTGTTTCACTCAGAATGCAACACTCATTAACAAGCATGGAAAGATACCAAATTAGATGGTGAAGAAAAAGAAGCCAAATCTGAAGTATTTTCATGTATTTGGATGCAAGTGTTTTGTTCTTAAAACTCATCCTGAACAGCTATCCAAATTTGATCTAAAAGCCGATGAAGGAATTTTTGTTGGATATCCACTTTCCACAAAAGCCTTCAGAGTCTACAATTTAAGAACAAGGGTTGTCATGGAAACTATCAATGTCTCTTTTGATGATAAGAAGATTATTGGACTTGAAGATTTCAATGATCATGATCAGCTGAGATTTGAAAATGAAGATTTAAATTTTGATAGTCTAAACCCTGACAATTTAAATCGTGACAGTCTAAATCATGATATTGCAAACTCTGATGGATTAAACTCTGATATTATTGAAATGGTGGTGACTACGCCAAAGGAAGGTGCACTTGTGCAGGGGGAGCATATTGAAGATACAACCACATCTCAAGAAGCATCAGAACCTACAACTGGCTCTTCAAGTTCTGATTCATTAAGTTCTGATGAGCCAAGTTCTGATAAGTCTGGAAACTCAAATTCTGAAGGATCCAACTCAGAGAGCATAATTTCAGGGGGAGCATCATAAAATGGTGATGAAGATAGCATGGATCATAGGAGAGCATCCAGTTTTAGAGAAAACCTTCCATCTGCAAGGAAGTGGACTAAATGGAAATCCTGATGCAGGTGTCAGAACTAGAACAACTACATCAAATGAATGTCTTTATAATTCTTTTCTTTCTCAGACTGAACCAAAGAAAGTGGAAGAAGCTCTTCAAGATGCTGATTGGCTGCAAGCAATGCAGGAAGAGTTAAATGAATTTAAAAGAAACAAAATATGGACCCTAGTGCCAAGACCAAAGAACAGATATGTTGTTGGTCCAAAGTGGGTGTTCAGAAACAAAATTGATAGTGATGGCATAATTACAAGGAATAAAGCAAGGCTGGTTGCAAAAGGATATTCTCAACATGAGGGAATTGATTATGATGAAACATTTGCACCAGTTGCTAGATTGGAAGCCATAAGGATATTTTTGGCTTATGCTGCTCACAAAAAGTTTATTGTCTTTCAAATGGATGTGAAAAGTGCTTTTCTCAATGGAGAATTGGAAGAGGAAGTATATGTTGAACAACCTCCAGGCTTTGTAGATTCCAAACTTCCAAATCATGTCTACAGGCTTGATAAAGCACTTTATGGCCTTAAGCACGGTGCAAGAGAATGGTATGAAACTTACTTTTGGTGTAAATATATGTTGATGATATCATTTTTGGTTCTACAAATGACAAACTTTGCAAGAAGTTTGCCAAACTGATGCAGTCAAGATATCAAATGAGTATGATGGGGGAACTTAGCTATTTTTTGGGCCTTCAAGTCAAGCAGAATGAAGAAGGCACTTTTATTTGTCAATCCAAGTACACCAGAAATTTGCTGAAGAAATTTGTAATGCAAGATTGTTCAAGTGCATCCACTCCCATGGCCACTGCAACAAAATTGGATAAGGATACTGGGACATCAGTAGATATTACTGATTACAGAGGTATGATTGGCTCCTTACTCTATCTAACTACAAGTAGAACTGATATCATATATGCTACCTGTCTTTGTGTAAGATTTCAAGCAGATCCAAGAGAACCTCACTTAACAGCTGTGAAAAGAATTTTCAAGTACCTTAAGGGTACAGCTGATCTGGGATTGTGGTATCCTAGAGAATCAGACTTTAAGCTAATATGTTACTTATATGCAAAATTGACAGGAAAAGCACAAGTGGAAGCTGCCAATTTCTTGGAGGCAGATTAGTTTCTTGGTTTAGCAAGAAACAAAAGTCAATTTCCACATCAATTGCAGAAGTAGAGTACATTGCTGCAGGAAGCTGTTGTGCACAAATTCTTTGGATGAAGAATCAATTACTGGATTATGGGTTAACATGCTTTAAAATCCCAATTTACTGTGATAATCGAAGTGCTATTGCTATGACAAGTAATCCAGTTCAACACTCAATGACAAAGCACATCAGCATTAGGTACCACTTCATAAAAGAACATGTGGATGAAGGTACAGTGGAATTGCACTTTGTTCCAACAAATCAACAACTAGCAGATATCTTCACAAAACCACGGTGTGAAGCTACTTTTACAAGATTGGTAAATGAACTTGGAATGGTTTCAAGTTCTTTCTCTAAATCTGTTTAGTTTATCTTATGATACATCAGACTTTATGATAAGTATTTACAGATATTACTATCTTTGTGTATTCTGTGCTTAAATTGAAAATTGCTTAAGTGTTGATTGATCTCTGATGTGAATTTCTCAACTCTGATAGTGATATGAATATTTCTGTGACTATTCAATTCAATGAGGATAACCGTGCAAGATACTGACCTAGTAGTCTTTAACATACTAAAGTCCCATGTTTGAAGTAATTGTTTATGTGGAAATCTTTTAAACACAAGCAAATTCTGATATTGAGCTTAGTTAAGTTTACTTTGTGTATCTTATTACTAAGTCAAAAACTAGAATAGTGTTTCTTATCTGTTAAGTTCTGATGTTAGTAAATCTGATGGATGTACTAAGTGCTGATAAACCTCACTTATCAAAAGAAAATGGAAAAGAAAAAGAATTAAAAATCAGGTATTCCTTTGAGATCTAGAGTAAAAATGTGGAAGGGACGACCCAATTGCATTTCTAGTATTAAGTTATATGCATTAGAAAAGTAAAATAAAAAAATTTCTTGGTGATTTTCACACTCTGTGAACACTGGAGAAATACTCTGATAATAGCATAAATTCTGATAAGCAGTCGTAACTCACTTATACTGAGAAGCCACTGTAAAATGGAATTTCAAAAGATGCATAACATGAGCACAAAACAATTGAGGTGAGCTCATGCATGAACTCATTCTAAACAGTTGGTCATTACATCATTGGTCATATTTTTACAGAATATTGGTAAAGTAGTAATAATCATTTATTTAGGAACATTTAAAAAAAACTGAATGTCCTTGATTAATGGGATTACTTGGTTAGTGGAACAGTTTTTTTTCCTTGAAAACTGCATGTGATAAGTAATGATTACTGAATACCCGTGCCCATTAATTATCTTTTACTGCTGCATGTCTGACGGGTGTCACAACGGCTATCTTTTTACCATGTATACGTAAAAGTGAGAAAAGATTGTAAAATCTTTTATTCACTTTCATACTCTATTTCTCTCTTTTTACTCTTATTCTCTCTCACAACTACTGACGATTTATCATACAGACATTTTATCAAACACCTTACAGGCAACCTAATTTCTTACTTATTTCTCATGGCACCCAAGGATTTGATTGTAGATGGAGACAAGTTTGTACCTAACAACTATGCTGCAATCTTGAACAAGGCTGAAGCTCCATCTGATTTGCACTTTGTGCAAGATTTTCTAGCAAATAGTGAGATTGGGTATACTTTGACCTAACCTCAAGCCATTTCAAGCCAACAAGTTCTGACGTTCTGGCGGACTGGGCACTTTGATAATGGTGGTGCTACTGGTACTCCAAGCATCCTTTTTGAAGTGAATGATGTTGAGCATGTGGTTACTCCTGGAGCAGTTCATAAAGCTCTCCACTTACCAGAAGGCTGTACTTTTTCAACAGTGGAGGAACCTGTTCTACAGCAGCTCATGGCTAGTTTGGGTTATGAGGGCAGTTTGGGAAAGCTTGGACAATTGAAAAGAGCAAAAATCAGGAAGGAATGGAGCTTTTTCTTCGATTGTATCACTAAGGCATTCTTCAATAAGTGTTCCAACTTTAATGTCATTCCAATTATGAGTCAGTACATCGGGTATGCTCTTATTCATCAAACTCACTTTGATTTTGCAAGTGTTGTGCTAGGTTTCATAGGGGATAGGATGACAGAAGATAGGAATGTAGTGTACTTTGCTAGATTCTGTCAGCTTATATATAACTTCTGTTGTGTTGATGAACCCCAACCTACCACTAATTTAATTCCACCCTTTAAGCTTGCAAAACGGGCTTTTAATGATTTGTTAAATGCTGACATAAAGAAATAAGTGATTAGACCCTTACAGATACCTCAGTCTGTCAAACAGATCCTGGTAAATGCTGATCCTCAAACCTACACATCTGTTTTCCCTGATATTTAACCCTCCAGCACATCCCATCCACCACAACAACCATCAGAACATACAACACCTACACCTCAAACTTCTCAACCTCAATCTACTCAACCCTCCATCAGAACATATTTCAAACCATCACAGACATCTCAACCTTCACCATCAGCACATCCTGTGAGGCCTTCATTTCCAACCCTAAGAGGGCAAAGACTGTACCTCAGACATAACAGAAGAGAAGGAGGATTGTTCTGAGAGATGAGTCAGACAGTGAGGAACAGGTTCCAGTGTCAGAACCTGTTGTAAAAGAAGCTGAGAAGATTTCCTCTCAGAAGGATGTTAAAACTGGAAGTTCTAAGCTTCTCAAAAGACTTAAAAGGATGTATTCTGATAAAACTCCCAAAGTCTCTCCACTCTAAAAGAGACATAAAAAGCAAAGAGCTAGGAGGCCTGTCACTGTATTATCACATTCTGGAGAAACTCTGGAAGAAGTTGCTAAGGAAAGGGATCAGGAATCTCTGATCTCAACAGAACAAATTGTTGTTGATTTTCTTCCTTCAGCACAATCAGAACCTACTCAAGACAGACTGCCTACTCCTCCCGTGTCTCCTGTAAATGAACCAGTACATACTAAAGACCCAGGCACAAGTTCTGAGATTGACATTCACAACTTGATTGTGCCTGAGGTTTTGTACTTAGAAGCTCCACCAGCTCCAATCACTCCACCACTAACACCACTTCTTGATGCTGATTTTAATCCAGAATTGCCAACAACAGCTTCTCTGCATCTAGATACTGAAGATGTTGATTTCAGGTGAGCATCAGAATATGGTTGTTGATTAGAACTTAGTTGGAGATCAACACTTAGAGGATGATGTTGAAGCCTCAATAGCCTCTCATACTATTCTTGTATCAGAAGAAGCTGCTGATTCTGATTCTATAAGTTCTAATGCTGCTAATGATGAAGTTACTGGTTAAGCTGCTGTTACAAATGTAGATGTTGATGCAGCTGGTCCATAAGGACATGCACCTCAACAAACTGTTCATAAAGCTGAGATAGTTAAGAAGTTTGTTACAGGGGAATCACCAGTACCTTGGAGTGAAACTCCTAGAGGACAGGAGTGGACTAAGGAGTGGAACACAGTTACCTTTGTTCCTTCTAAAAAGATTCTTGCTGAGCATCTTGCAAAAGCTGATGAAATGATGATAAATGATGATTTCAAGACTCAGCTGAGAGTTACTGTATTGAGTACAAGGCACCTTCAAGGTCAACACTCAATAACTCATGACAAGGTGAATAAAATTCAAGAAAACTTGATCCTGCAAGATATGAATCTGAAACTTGAAAAGAAAAGATTTTTCCAACCTACCTTTGACAGGATTGCCTACATTGAGAAAATCCAAGAGAAGCAACAGTCTCAGATTGATGAAATTTTGAAGAATCAAGCTTCTCATCATAATCAACTCAATGAGATCCAATCCTCAGTGGAACTGCTTGTCTCTCTTCTATTACCTACTGATGCCAAAAAGGGGGAGAAAGTAATTAAGTCCAAATGCAAACCTATCAAGACACTGAAGGGAAAGGATGATGGAAAAGATGACCCGGGAAACTCTGGAATGGGTGGAGGTCATGGTTAAGGTAAAGGTCTTTCATCAAGTAAAGATGGAACTACAAGTCAAAGAACAAGTTCTGATACTGGGAGAAGAATAACTTCTGATACTGGTAAAAGGATAAGTTCTGATGAACTTCTGGAACTTGATGAGAAGATTTCAAGACAGTTATTTCTGAAAGAAAATCCAGGAGTGGACTTTGAGAGTGTAAAGGAAGAAGAAGCTAGACTTAAGTTAGAAAAAGTCAACTCCAAATCTGAAGCTTCTGTTGTTGAAAAGAAAATTCTTAAGGCCAATGGCATTGTGATAAAAGAAAGGGTACATCCTGAGGCAGCCAAGTTCAAATCACAAATGCAGATAGATCCAAGGTTCAAGGGCAAAGAAAAAGTTGGTGAACCTGTAAAGGTTTATGTGCCTGCTATGGATGAAGAAATATCTGATGAAGATGCTAATCATACTCTGGTTTCAAAGAAGATTTCTCAAACAACCTCTAACATGGCTCAAGTTGTTCAGAGTCAAGATATAGTAAGTTCTGATATAACTCTGAAGTAAGCAACCTCTGATATAGCTCAAGTTGGCTTGATATCAGAAGATAAGGAAAAGGAAACCTCTGACATTGCTCATGTTAAACCTTCAAAATTACTCCTACCAGGATCCACTAAAGCAAAGCAAACTCAATATGTGAAGACTGCAACAAGTGGTTTTGAAGCAAGAGTGGTTACAGGAAAGGAAGCAAGAGATAAATCTGGATTAGGTAGTGCTGATGAAAGAAGAGTGCAGAACAAAACCAATTATCCAACTTCCTTAAGTGAACCAGGTGTTGGAGCAACTCCTAAAAGATTGAATCAGCTTGAATCTGTACAGATGGTTATCATACCTTCTTGAAAGAACACATCTTGTTATATTTCATGACAGATGGAAGGGTTTACCACATAAGGGAGAATACTATACCACTGAAGTATTTTGAGGAACTAGAACATATTCTATTCTTACTTCAAGTGAAGAACAGATTAACAAAAAGTGCTGCAAATTATTTGAAGACTCAAATTCAGAGACAGAAGAAGCTTTATTCTGTAAAGTCTGACAGCACATACTGTCCAAAGTACAGAGATCACAAGGGTGATATTATTGAGATGAAGCCTAACTCTGCTAAGATTATAACTACCTTTCTGGGTTATAAGGCTTTAGAATTCAATCTTGAGTCTAATAAGGCATATTTGATCAGACTGGATCAGACATAAGGAAAGCCAGAATAAATGATCTCAGGGCTGCTATCTTTTAAATTGGTGAAGATACACTTGAATTGAAGAATGCAAAAAGGAGGATGATTGATGAACTTAAATATGCTGAGAAATGTTTGTTAAAGAACTATCTCAGAACAACTCCTGATATCAAAGAGATCAGTAATTGAAGCCAAGTCAAGATCTACAACTGCTCAAATTCTGATCTGTATACAGACTGAAGCTGTTATCAGAAGTTAAAGTTGGTAAAAGCTTTAAGGACTGTAAGTTGTAGTTATCTAGTCAAATTCTCATGCATTTGTACTTAATGTTTTTGACATCGTCAAATATTTGTTAAACTTGTATAATATGCTAATTTACAAGTTGGGGGAGATTGTTAGATATATTTGATAATGTCATGTCTAATATGATTTGTATTTAGTTTTCAGATCTTACTTAAACAGGACAAATCAGTACTTAACTGGAAATCAGCACTTATACTGAAAATAGTACTTAAGATATCAGAACTTAAGTGGTCAGAACTTAAGTTATCAGGAGATAATATCAGGACTTAAGGAGACTTTCAGATAAAGAAGGCGGCTGATTGAGAGGAAAGAAGATCAAGACAAACGCAAGAAGAGATATGCATGAAGAAGGAATTCTATGAAGAATAGAATACTTGGAAGAAAAGATATCCGATTGATATATTTTAGGAAGCAGAATTATATTCCATATCAATTAGCGATTATCTTGTAAATGTGTAATATATAAACACAGATATAGGGTTTACACTATATGTGTTATCATTATCGAGAATAATATTCATTGTAACCCTAGCAGCTCTCGTGATATTTGTTCATCACTGAGAGAGGACAGTTCCATATTGTAACAGAGTTTATTATATTGAATAAAGTTTGTTTTCTAGTTACTTGAGTTCTTTAATTTGATTTGATTGTGATAAACACTGTATTCAACCCCCTTCTACAGTGTGTGTGACCTAACAAAACCTTTGTACAACAAAGCATCTTCTGATCCCTTTGATGAAGATAGACTATTCATTGAATATGAGTTGCTTGTTGAGGACTTAAATGAATTAAAAGATAAAAAGGCAAAGGAACCTAGTAAGTCAGCTGACTCAGATAGCGAAACATCTTAGGTTGGACTAGGTTTTAGTTCCAAAACTAAAAGAAGCAGAAATAGAAATGGCAGGATATGAGGCAATGGCCCTGCAAAGTTATGCAACAATTGTGGATCTGCTGGTCATCTTACTCATGCTTGTAGGAAGGCTAAGGTAGATAATGTTAAGAATGTTAATATGCATAAAATGTATAGCATGCCTAAATCTCCTAAGTGCAATAATTCTGTTTGCATGCCATGTGTTGTTAATTTCATGAACACTTATCTTGATTCCACATACTCGCACAATTCATCGCATAATCATGATAAGCATGTACACACACACACTGGTAAGTCTAAGACTGTCAGCCCTCCTAAGGTTAGGAAAGAGGCACCTGTCACCAAGCCCAGAAGCAAGTCTGCTAGTGCTTCTATAAGTGACAAAAGGACAGTTAAAGACAATGCACAGCATACTAAGCCTGTCAATTCTGTGAAGCAGAATATTAAATATTTAAATGCTTCTAAGTTCCCTGGACCCAATTTAGTTTGGGTACCAAAGAAAACTTAATCTCCTTTGTTTTCAAGGCATTAAGTAGAAGAAGGTCATTTGGATTCTGGACAGTGGATGTTCGAGGCATATGACTGGAGATAGAGCCCTGCTATCAAAGGTGATTGAAAAAGCTGGCCCGGAAGTTACCTTTGGAGATGACAGCAAAGGTTATACAATGGGATATGGCTGTTTGGAAATTGGAAATGTCATCATTGAAGATATTTCTCTGGTTGAAGGTCTGATGCATAATCTCCTCAGCATAAGCCAATTCTATGATAAAGGCTGTGAAGTTTTGTTCAAGAGGGAGAGGTGTTTGATCTCTAATCAGAAGAATGAGAAGCTTACTCTCAATGGAGTGAGAAAGGGTGATTTGTTCGTAGCTGACTGGAATTCTGCTGGAGATGGTCAAGTTATGTGCTTCTATTTTGAAGCTTCTCCAGACGACAGTTGGTTATGGCATAAGAAGCTCTCCCACTTAAACTTCAAGACCATGAATTCTTTGGTTAAGAGGGAATTGGTGAGAGGTCTGCCCGAGATGGAATTTTGTCCTGAAGGACTTTGTGAAGCATGTGAGAAGGGAAAGTCAAAGAGAGCATCACGTAAGAAGAAGACAGTTTCTGAAATTGCTGAGCCCTTACAACTTCTGCATATGGATTTGTTCGGACCAGTTAATGTAAGTCTATGTCGAGAAAGAAATATTGCTTAGTGATTGTTGATGACTATTCCATATACACGTGGGTGTTATTCTTACATTCAAAGGATGAAGCATCTGAAATGATCATTGATCATATCAACAAGATTGAGTTAGAAGTTAGCGTGCCTGTAAGATGCATAAGATCAGATAATGGAACAGAATTCAGAAATGCAAAGTTGAATGATTTCTGTCTGGAGAAAGGCATCTCGAGACAGTATTCAGCACCAAGGACTCCTCAACAGAATGGAGTGGTAGAAAGAAAGAATCGTACGTTGGTTGAGGCTGCAAGGACAATGCTGAATGAAGCCAATTTTCCTACGTATTTCCGGCCTGAAGCTGTTAGCATTGCGTGTTATACTCAGAATCAAACCCTGATCAACAAGATGTTTGAAAAGACACCATATGAGTTAATGGCCAACAAGAAACCATCCGTGAGTTACTTTCATGTGTTTGGAGGAAAATGCTATGTGCTAAAGGATGATGAGCATCTTGGTAAATTTGATGCCAAAGCTGAAGAAGGTATTTTCCTAGGCTATTCATTGGAGTCTAAGGCATACAGGGTGTTTGTGATTGATGACAACAAAGTTGTGGAAAGCATTAATGTAACTTTTGATGACACCAAGCTCTCGAGTATTCAGAAGAAATATAGTAATGATCACTTAAGTGTGGAAGATCTTTCTGATGATGAAGACGAACCTGAGTTTGTTCCAAATAGAGATAGCAATGGAGATGATCATCACAATGATCATAATGGTGATTCAGATTCTGATGGAAATGGTGGAGATGGTTCAGATATGAATGGCAATAGTGGTAACACAATTGTGCATAGTGAGACAGTTTCTGGAACCAGTCCTCAAGTGTCAGATTCTATCGATCAAGATGGCAGCAACTCAGGGGGAGCAGAACAAGAAAGAGGATCTACTGGTCGAACTTAACAGAATGTTAATCAAGCTGAATCATCAAGGGCAAATCTTCCTAGAGCTGGAAAGTAGAGTATATCTCATCCTGAAGATCTCATTATTGGTGATGCTGGAGCAAGAGTTTATATGAGAAGAGCTACTGTTAATGAATATCTATTTTCTGGGTTTCTTTCTCAAATGGAACCAAAGAAAGTAGATGAAGTTCTTGGAGATCCTGATTGGGTGATTGCTATGCAAGATGAGCTCAATCAATTTGAAAGACAGGAAGTGTGGAAGCTTATTCCCAGACCAAAAGATAAATATGTTATTGGCACTAAGTGGGTATTCAGGAACAAGCTGGATGAAGATGGAATTGTAACAAGGAACAAGGCGAGACTGGTTGCTAAGGGTTATTCTCAAGAAGAAGGCATTGACTATGATGAGACCTTTGCACCAGTGGCTAGACTTGAAGCCATCAGAATGTTCTTAGCATTTGCTGCACATTCAAACTTCAAGGTTTATCAGATGGATGTGAAAAGTGCTTTTCTGAATGGTGAGCTTGAAGAAGAGGTCTATGTGGAGCAACCTCCTGGTTTCACAGACCCTGAGTTTGAAAATTTTGTGTATCTTCTCTTCAAGGCTATTTATGGTCTAAAACAAGCGCCTAGGACATGGTATAACACTCTATCTGAATTTCTACTTGAGAATGGTTTCACTAGAGGTGCCATAGATAAGACTCTATTTCATAAAAAAGCATAAAAATGATACCATACTTGTGCAAGTTTATGTTGATGATATTATATTTGGGTCTATGAATGATGCACTTTGTGCAAGGTTTGCTAAGCTTATGCAGAGTAGGTATGAGATGAGCATGATGGGTGAGTTGAATTTATGCCTTGGACTTCAAGTAATCCAGAAGCCAGATGGTATCTTCATTTGTCAAACGAAGTACATCAGGGATCTTCTGAAGAAATATCAGATGGAAGATTCAACACCTGCCAAGACTCCTATGGCAACTGCCACAAAACTTGATCAAGATGAGTCTGGTAAAAAGGTGGACATCACTCACTATAGAGGCATGATTGGATCTGTTCTCTACTTGACTGCAAGTCATCCAAATATAATGTTTGTAACATGCTTATATGTGAGGTTCCAAGCTGATCCGAAAGAATCAAATCTGATAGCTATCAAGAGGATCTTTAGGTATTTGAAGGGTACACCGAATCTGGGTATCTGGTATCCTAAAGACACGGGCTTTGATCTCATTAGCTATACGGATTCTAACTATGCTGGTTGTAAAATTGATCGGAAGAGTACTTCAGGAAGCTGTCAGTTTCTTGGAAGAAGATTGGTTTCTTGGTTTAGCAAGAAGCAGCATTCGATTTCTACATCTACTGCTGAGGCTGAGTATATTGCTGCTGGAAGTTGCTGTTCTCAAATTCTATGGATGAGAAGCCAACTCCGAGACTATGGACTTGAGTTGAATCATATTCCTATCTACTGTGACAACACAAGTGCCATAGCAATCTCAAACAATCCTGTTCAACACTCGAAGACCAAATATATTGATATAAGGTATCATTTCATTAGAGAACACATAGCGAATGGTACTGTATAACTTATTTTTGTTCCCACAGCTGATCAAATTGCAGACATTTTCACTAAGCCGTTTGATGAAGCTACTTTTAGCAAGTTGATTAGTGAACTTGGCATGTTAAACTTGTCCACTTAAAAATGGAAGTTAACGTATTATGTAATTTGATTGGGATAAATTTTACAAATCCTATGATGATGCTTTGAGGCCTTGTAAAGTTTATTTACCTATATTCATTATCCATAGATTGAAGCAAATTGATTATCACATGTTTTGTATGCTTGTATGCTTAGTGATAATTGGATTTGAGATTTTGATGCTAATTGATGACCATGATCTTACATGTTACATGTTATGTGGTAATTGAGTTAGTTTATCTAGAGCTTTGTATGTACTTGAGATAGGTTAGCACCCCCTTTTCTATATTGGACCTAACACTCTATCTCAGATAAATTTATTCCTAGCATGAATTGTGTTTAATTGTCTTAAATCATAATGTCTATTTGTCCTGTATGTATGCACGCTCTTGCTCTGATATATAAAATATTTATGCATGTGTACATACTTGACAAAATACTTGACAAGATATGATTGCTATATGCGAGATAACCCTTTATACTGGTTTAGAACTAAAATGAGTAGAGTATTTCTTCCATCTTTATAACATGTTTCATCCATGTGGCTCTGATACATTCTCTAGAAAGAATTATTCTACTTACTCAATTCTAAATCAATACATGATGCTATTTACCATTGCTACTAACTATGTTGCTATTTAAGTATTGCGATTAATATCCAAGCACAGAAAGCAGCTAAGGTGAAGTTCAGGTATGACCAATCTTTCAGAATGTACTTCAAGTTGAAACACCACACAATCACACAATGATTGGTCTCTGGTAGTAGATCCTGTCCTGTGTTCTCTGTGGTTACTTCTAAGGTATCATTCCTTGATCCTTAAGCATTCTGAAACTTTGTGGATTATTCCTAAGGCCCAGTCCTAGTATTCTGAAACTTATAACTGCCCCCATTGGCTTAGGAAGCTGACTATGAGCCTATCAAACCAATAGGTTCTGACCAAAGTCATAGAACCAAACACTCCTCAAACGGAATTTATCCAAAGCTTTTGCTCTGATACATGAAAACCACATGATCAGTTACATTCCGAAGCTTGATAACTGGAGTTGAGTTGAGTGAGGGAGATATTACCAAGCAGCACCATATAAGGAAGGAAAGGTCAACCCTACATCTCTGTCTCTCACAAAGTAGTGGAGTATTCAAATCATGAGACAACTGTAAAGCCCATTTATATTCTCTCAAAAGAATGTAAAGCTGAAAAAGGCACTGAAACTGTTACTAGAAGCATTCTCTCAACAAATTGTATTTCTATTGAAAATTCATCTGTCAGCCAGGGCATCTGAATGAGAGTCTCTACCTTACCTCAAATATTTCAATGCACGTGTGAGTTTCACACACAAGGAAGGTTTTGACGGAGCAAGTTTATCAAACCATCCCAAGGTCACTGATAGAACTTGAGATTTAATTTTAATAAAATCTGAGATCTATATGGATTCTAACTCTGATGAGATTCTAGTACTCTAGTTTATCCTAAGACCATTATCTCTGATTCATGTCTAAGTGACATAAGAAGAAATCATTGATCCCTAATGGCATATCATTGATCACTGGTTATCTTCCTAGAATTCAAATCTTGATATGATTTTGACTAAGTTAAAATAGAAACTTGTAAATGAGGACTCAGATATAAACTGACGAGTTTATAAGGTATGCTTCTTCATAGAAGTTGAGGGATATCAGGAATTCTGCCACTTTATAGAATCCTAATTTCCCCTCTCAGAAGGAATATTTTTTGAATCTCTTGACTGAGAGTTTTCATCCTTGAAGATGGAAGGCAACTTTTCTATGAAAAGGATTTTCTTGCAGGTACATTCATTGTTGGACTTCTGGATATCTAAGTGGAGTGAAACACTTGTGAGGATGAGTTTAAACACTTGAGTGTAGAGTGGAGTGAAACACACTGTGAGGACACTAAACAGAAATCACACACTTGCACTGTGACGAAATTTGTAGTACCTGTTCTTATTCTAGCTTGGTTTTGTTTGTAATATTCTCAAGAATGCTGTGATGATCTGGGGTTGAGGACTTTTTCTGTATGAGGTTCTCTCCTGGTTCTGGTTTTGGAATTCTATTTCTTGAGAGATATAAGGAAGCTGGAAGGGAATTTTTGGTGATATAAGGGTAGTTCTTTTCTTGAGTTGAGAATCCTGGAGCTTCTTTTCTCTCTGAATTGTACTTGGTGGGAGATTTAGTTTCTGTAGTCGACATTTGAAGGATTACTCAACTAAGGGGGAGAATAAATATGGCATAACACAAAAAAACTGGTGGATATCCTTATTCAACTAAGGGGGAGCAACCTTATTCAACTTAAAAGAAGACTGGATAGGTCACCTAAGATATTTTTCCTGCCTACTCATGTTGATTATCTAAGGGGGAGAAATATGGAGATTTTGAAGACGTATCTTTTGCATTTCTACTAAAGGGAGAGAAGATGTTCTCTGCTGGAGCTGAATGAGTATGAGTGTAGAAGATATAAGATAGTATTATTTCCAAGTCCAGGACATCAATGTTGAAAGCTGATTGAAGATTTTTGGTTATGGTTGGTTTGCTATTTGAAAGTCAACTAGTAGTTTAACCAGTACTTCTTAATACTGTTGTTGGATATAGAAGGAGTTGAAGATTAAAGATAGATTCATCTATGACAACAATGCAGAGGATGATATCTCAACATAGAGAGGACTTGCAAATAATCCGATATCCATTGAAACCAGTACGAAGATAGAAGTCTTGACATATACACAATGATCTGGAAAGCTACAGTGAAGAAGTCGTCAACAGAAGTTCGAAGGAAGTTCATTAATATGTTCATTCATCGAAGGAATAAGGTTGAAGATATTCGAAGTAGCATTCTGGATTGGTGTGAAGGTCATAAGGGTTTCAGTGAAGCTGATTTGATATTGTAGAAGACTTGACAGTGAATTGTATAGTCTATAGTACGAAGGCCTGAGAGTGGAACTAGTCGTCTGTGAACCAGAAAATTGCACTAGGCGTTAGTGATCCGTGAAAGGAAACTAAGTACTATCATTCGAAAGACTGTCAAGTGAGATTCGTATTCAACAAAACTGTTCGAAGATTGAAGACGAAGCTCAGAAGACAAGAAGACATGAAGTGGTATGACTCAGGTATTGCATAGATCAAGTTTGAGAATGTATAAGAAGTCAAGTACAAGTTCAAAAGGGATTCAAGTCAACATTCCAGGAGTTGTTGGTCAAGCAAATAGCATGTATAAAGATTTGACCAAGTAAGGAACACTCTAGGAGTAAAATTCGACTACTGGAAGTCAAATGTGGTCCACTAGTCAATTTCTATAGCTACTAGTCGAATTGTGCAAATCAGAAATGGTTCTAAGGCAAGATTCAAGCCAAAATCGACTTCTGGCATTTCAATCAACTCAAAATCAACTTTTAGTATGTATAAATCGACTTGTAGAAGGTTAAACAAACTACTAGTCGATTTTATACTTTAGCTAGTCGACTAGTGTGGAGCTATTTGTAGAAACTAAGTCAAAATCACCTCCTGGATTGCAAATCGACTGCTAGGTAGTCCAAGTTATGTACTAGTCGATTTTGACATTCTACTAGTCGACTATTCTCCTATATACGTCGACTACTAGCTTCTTGCTTGCCTACTTGAATATTTCCTAAGGCATGGAAATTATACAGGGGGAATTAGATCAACTAGTAGCTTAATTCTTGAATTATCCAAGTACAGGAACTCCTATCGACTTCTACAATTCGACTACTACACCCTGATTGATTTAATATTTGGATGAGAGCTGGCCACGTCTCTCAGTCTATTCACCTACCTATATCTATCAGTTCAACAGTGAATTGAAGAATCAATCACAATCGGAAACAATAGCGTTGCACTCGCTCTTTGGAGATTCGTTCTATCAAATCATCAATTTGCGAAGTGAAGTACTGCTGAATTTTATACATAATTCTAGTCTTACATAGGAACACTCAAAAGCATTAAAGCCTTGTATTGATAGCTTGTATCTGATAGGTTATATTGCTTTTTAGAGTGATAGCGATACACACATTTGATAAGTTATCTTTTGTAGTGTGTAGAGTTATTATTGCTTTGTTTACGTTTGTAACAAAGTTTGTAAGCAATCCACTCGGAGATTTTTCTTAATAATATAAGATCAATCCCCCGAAGCTCTTGTGTTTGTGTTTGTTTTTCATAGTTGAAAGAGATATGTCCTAAGTCCAATGATAATACATTCACCCCCCTCTGTATTAACCTAGTGGACCTAACAACTGTTTAGTCCCATATTAATGTTATGATTTTTTCAAAATAACTTATTAATGATCCAACCATAAGGATGTGAAGATCTTTATATATTAGTGATATGATAAAAAATTTAGAAAAAAATAAATTTATTTGGTTTGCTATTTTAACAGTCAACTAGTAGTTTGACCAGTACTTCTTAATACTGTTTAATACCATGTCTAATGTTTTGATTTTTTCAAAATAACTTACGAATGATCCAACCGTAAGGATGTGAAAATCTATATATATTAGTGATATAATAAAAAATTTAGAAAACAAATAAATATATTTGGTTTGCTATTTTAACAGTCAACTAGTAGTTTGACCAGTACTTCTTAATACTATTTAGTCCAATATTAATGTTATGATTTTTTCAAAATAAATTATACATGATCCAACCATAAGAATGTGAATATCTATATATATTAGTGATATAATAAAAATTTTAGATAAAAATAAATTTATTTGGTTTGCTATTTTAACAATCAACTAGTAGTTTGACCAGTACTTCTTAATACTGTTTAGTCCCATATTAATGTTATGATTTTTTCAAAATAACTTATGAATGATCCAAACGTAAGGATGTCAAGATAAATGTTAGTAATATGATAAAAGTTTTATAAAATAATAAATTTATTTGGTTTGTTATTTTAACAGTCAACTAGTAGTTTGACCAGTACTTCTTAGTACTATTTAGTCCCATACTAATGTTATGATTTTTTCAAAATAACTTATGAATGATCCAACGTTAAGAATGTGAAGATATATATATTAGTGATATAATAAAAAATTTAGAAAAAAATAAATTTATATGGTTTGCTATTTTAACAGTCAACTAGTAGTTTGACCAGTACTTCTTAATACTGTTTAGTCCCATATTAATGCTATGATTTTTTCAAAATAACTTATGAATGATCCAACCATAAGGATGTGAATATCTATACATATTAGTGATATGATAAATGTTTTAGAAAAAATAAATTTATTTGGTTTGCTATTTTAACAGTCAATTAGTTGTTTGAAGAGTACTTCTTAATACAGTTTAGCCCCATATTAATGTTATGATTTTTTCAAAATAACTTATGAATGATCCAACCGTAAGGATGTGAAGATCTATATATATATATATGATATAATAAAATTTTATTGTAGTATATATATTATATATATTAGTGATATAATAAAAATTTTAGAAAAAAATAAATTTATTTGGTTTGCTATTTAAAAGTTAACTAGTAATTTGACCAGTACTTCTTAATACTGTTTATTCCCATATTAATGCTGGATTTTTTCAAAAGAACTTATGAATGATCCAACCGTAAGGATGTGAAGATCTATATATATTAGTGATATGATAAATGTTTTAGAAAAATTAAATTTATTTGGTTTGCTATTTTAAAAGTCAATTAGTTGTTTGACGAGTACTTCTTAATACAGTTTAGCCCTATATTAATGTTATGATTTTTTCAAAATAACTTATGAATGATCCCACCGTATGGATGTGAATATATATATATATTAGTGATATAATAAAAAAAATTTAAAAAAAATTAAATTAATTTGTTTTGCTATTTTAACAGTCAAGTAGTATTTTGACTAGTACTGCTTAATATTGTTTAGCCCCATATTAATGTTATGCTTTTTTCAAAATAACTTATGAGTGATCCAACCATAAGGATTTGAAGATCTTTATATATTAGTGATATGATAAAAATTTAGAAAAAAATAAATTTATTTGGTTTGGTATTTTAACAGTCAACTAGTAGTTTGACCCGTACTTCTTAATACTGTTTAGTCCCATATTAATGTTACGATTTTTTTAAAAGAACTTATGAATGATCCAACCATAAGGATGTGAAGATCTATATATACGAGTGATATGATAAAAGTTTTAGAAAAAAATAAATTTATATGATTTGCTATTTTAACAGTAAACTCGTAGTTTGACAAGTACTTCTTGATACTGTTTAGTCTCATATTAATGTTATGATTTTTTCAAAATAACTTATGAATTATCCAACCGTAAGGATGTAAAGATCTATATATATTAGTGATATGATAAAATACTTAGAAAAAAATAAATTTATTTGGTTTGCTATTTTAACAGTCAACTAGTAGTTTGACCCGTACTTCTTAATACTGTTTAGTCCCATATTAATGTTATGATTTTTTCAAAAGAACTTATGAATTATCCAACCATGAGAATGTGAATATCTATATATACTAGTGATATGATACAAGTTTTACAAAAAAATAAATTTATTTGATTTGCTATTTTAACAGTCAACTAGTAGTTTGACAAGTATTTCTTAATACTGTTTAGTCTCATATTAATGTTATAATTTTTTCAAAATAACTTATAAATTATCCAACCATAAGGATGTCAATATTTATATATATTAATGATATGATAAAATACTTAGAAAAAAATAAATTTATTTGGTTTGCTATTTTAACAGTCACCTAGTAGTTTGACCAATACTTCTTAATACTGTTTAATACCATATTAATGTTATGATATTTTCAAAATAACTTATGAATGATCAAACCGTAAGGATGTCAAGATCTATATATACAAATGATATTATAAAAGTTTTAGAAAAAAATAAATTTATTTTGTTTGCTATTTTAACAGTCAACTAGTAGTTTGACTAATACTTCTTAATACTGTTTAGTCTCATATTAATGTTATGATTTTTTCAAAAAAACTTATGAATAATCCAACCGTAAGGATTTGAAGATCTATATATATTAGTGATATGATAAATGTTTTAGAAAAAAATAAATTTATTTGGTTTGCTATTTTAACAGTCAAATAGTAATTTGACCAGTACTTCTTAATACTGTTTAGCCCCATATTAATGTTATGATTTTTTCAAAATAACTTATGAATGATCCAACCGTAAGGATGGAAACATCTATATATATATTAGTGATATTGTTAGATATATTTGTGATGTCATGTCTAATAATGATTTGTGTTTAATTTTCAGATCTTAACTCACATGACAAATCAGGACTTAACTGGAAATCAGTACTTATACAGAAGTCAAAACTTAAGATATCAGAACTTAAGTTATCAGAACTTAAGATATCAGAAGATATTTATCGGGAGATAATATCAGGACTTAAGAAGACTTTCAGATAAGGAAGGCGGCTGATTGAAGGAAAGAAGATTAAGGCAAATACAAGAAGAGATATGTATGGAGACGAATTCTATGAAGAATAGAATACGTGGAAGAAAAGATAACTAGTTCATATATTTTAGGATACAGACTTATGTTCGAAATCAATTAGAAGTTTATCTTGTAACTGTGTGTCTATACAAACACAGCATAGGGTTTACACTATAAGTGTTATCATAATCGAGAATATTATTCATTATAACCCTAGCAGCTCTCGTGATATTTGTTCATCACTGAGAGAGAACGGTTCCATTGTAATACTGTTTTATTAATAAGATTATTCTGTGTGTCATACTTGTGTTCTTAATTCAATTTGAAGTTCTTTATTTTACATATTTGCATTGTTATTTATGTTTAACATTTATTCTACAAAATCATTGATAACAACCAACTGCTAAACCCAAAGTCGATCAAAAAGTCAACATTTAAGCCAAAACACATTCACCCCCCATCTGTGTTGTATTCATATCTAACATATGATTTTTTCAAAATAACTTATAAAAGATCAAACCATAAGGATGTGAAGATCTATATATATTAGTGATATAATAAAAATATTAGAAAATAAATAATTTTATTTGATTTGCTATTTTAACAGTCAACTAGTAGTTTGACCTGTATTTCTTAATACTGTTTAGTCCCATATTAATGTTATAATTTTTTCAAAATAAATTATACATGATCCAACCATAAGAATGTGAATATCTATATATATTAGTGATATAATAAAAATTTTAGATAAAAATAAATTTATTTGGTTTGCTATTTTAACAGTCAAGTAGTAGTTTGACCAGTACTTCTTAATATTGTTTAGTCCCATATTAATGTTATCATTTTTTAAAAATAACTTATAAATTATCCAACCATAAGAATGTAAAGATCTATATATATTAGTGATATGATAAAATATTTAGGAAAAAATAAATTTATTTGATTTGCTATTTTAATAGTCAACTAGTAGTTTGACCCATACTTCTTCATAATGTTTCATCCCATATTAATGACATGATTTTTTCAAAATAACTTATGAATGATCCAACCATAAGGACGTGAAGATCTATATATACTAGTGATATTATAAAAGTTTTAGAAAAAAATAAATTTATTTGGCTTGCTATTTTAACAATCAACTAGTAGTTTGACCAGTACTTCTTAATACTGTTTAATCTCATATTAATGTTATGATTTTTTCAAAACAACTTATGAATGATCCAACCGTAAGGATGTGAAGATCTATATATATTAGTGTAATGATAAAATTTTTAGAAAAAAAAAATTATTTGGTTTGTTATTTTAAGAGTCAACTAGTAGTTGGACTAGTACTTCTTAATACTGTTTAATCTCATATTAATGTTATGATTTATTCAAAATAACTTATGAAAGATCCAACCATAAGGATGTGAAGATCTATATATATTAGTGATATAATAAAAATTTAAAAAAAAAATTAATTTGGTTTGCTATTTTAACAGTCAACTAGTATTTTGACTGGTACTTCTTAATATTGTTTAGTCTCATATTAATGTTATGATTTTTTCCAAATAACTTATGAATGATCCAACCGTAAGGATGTGAAGATCTATATATATATATATATATATGATATAATAAAAATTTTAGAAAAAAATAAATTTATTTGGTTGGCTATTTAAAAGTCAACTAATAGTTTGACCAGTACTTCTTATTACCGTTTAGTCCCATATTAATGTTATGATTTTTGCAAAATAACATATTAATGACACAACCGTAAGGATGTGAATATCTTTATATATTAGTGATATGATAAAAAATTTAGAAAAAAATAAATTTATTTGGTTTGCTATTTTAACAGTCAACTAGTAGTTTGACCATTACTTCTTAATACTATTTAATACCGTGTTAATGTTATGATTTTTTCAAAATAACTTATGAATGATCCAACCATAAGGATGTGAAAATCTATATATATTAGTGATATAATAAAAATTTTAGAAAACAAATAAATATATTTGGTTTGCTATTTTAACAGTCAACTAGTAGTTTGACCTGTACTTTTTAATACTGTTTAGTCCCATATTAATGTTATGATTTTTTCAAAATAAATTATACATGATCCAACCATAAAAATGTGAATATCTATATATATTAGTGATAAAATAAAAAATTTTAGATAAAAAATAAATTTATTTGGTTTGCTATTTTAACAATCAATTAGTAGTTTGACCAGTACTTCTTAATACTGTTTAGTCCCATATTAATGTTATGATTTTTTCAAAATAACTTATGTTAGGTCACACACACTGTAGAGGGGGTGAATACAGTGTAAAGTACAATCAAATCGAACTTTAATATCTCAAGTAACAGAAAACAAACTTTATTGAAACAATAAACTCTGTTACAGTATGGAACTGTTACCTCTCAGTGATGAACAAATATCACGAGAGCTGCTAGGGTTACAATGAATAATCTTCTCGAATATGATAACACTTATAGTGTAAACCCTATGTCTGTGTTTATATACTACACAGTTACAAGATAATCGCTAATTGATATGGAATATAATTCTGCTTCCTAAAATATATCAATCAGATATCTTTTCTTCCAAGTATTCTATTCTTCATAGAATTCCTTCTTCATGCATATCTCTTCTTATGTTTATCTCGATCTTCTTTCCTTTAATCAACTACTATCCTTATCTGAACATCCTTCGGCACTTAAGTTCTGATATCCATCTTCTGATGATTATCTCCTGATAATATAAGTACTGATATCCTTTAGTCCTGACTTCCAGTAAGTACTGATTTATCCTGTTTAAGTATGATCTGAAAACTAAACATAAATCATATTAACCATGACATTATCAAATATATCTAACAATCTCCCCCAACTTGTAAATTAATATAATATACAAGTTTAACAGATATTTGATGATGTCAAAAACATTAAGTACAAATGCATGAGAATTAGACTAGATAACTAAAACTTATAGTCCTTAAAGCTTTACCAATATTTAACTTTTGATAACAGCTTCAGTCTGTACAAATATTAGAATTTAATCAGTTGTAGATCTTGACTGGGCTTCATTTTCTGATCTCTCTGATGTCAGGAGTTGTTCTGAGATAGTTCTTCAACAAACATCTCTCAGCATATCTAAGTTCATCAATCATCCTCCTTTTAGCATCTTTAAGCTCTGCATTATCTTCACCAATTTGAAAGATTGCAGCCCTGAGATCATTAATCTTTGTTTTTCTTATATCCTGATCCAGTCTGATCAAATAAGCTTTATCAGACTCAAGATTGAATTCCACAGCCCTGTAACCCAGAAAGGTAGTTATAATCTTGGCAGTATTAGGCTTTATTTCAACTATATCACCCTTGTGATCTCTGTACTTTGGAACATATGTGCTGTCAGACTTAACAGAATAAAGCCTTTTCTGTCTCTAAATCTGATCCTTCAAATAGTTTGCAGCACTTCCTGTCAATTTGTCATCCACTTGAAGTAAGAATAGTACATGCTCCAATCTTCAAAATACTTCAATGGAATGGCATTTTGCCTTATATGATAAACCCTACCATCTGTCATGAAGTACAACAAGATGTGTTCTTTCAAGTAGGTATGGTAGACCATTTGTACAGATTCCAGTTGATTCAATCTCTCAGGAGTTGCTCCAATACCTGGTTCACTCAAGGAAGTTGGATCATTGGTAGTGTTATGTATTCTTCTTTCATTAGCACTTCCCAATCCAGTTTTACCTCTTGCTTCCTTTCCAGTAACTATTCTTGCTTCAAAACCACTTGCAGCAGTCTTCAAAGATTGAGTTTGTTTTGCTTTAGTGAATCCTGGTAGGAGTGTCTTTGGTCTATCTTCTGATATCAAGTTAACTTGAGCTATGTCAGAGGCTACTTGCTTCTTTGGAATATCAGAACTTACTGTCTCTTGACTCTGAACAACTTGAGCCATGTCAGAGGTTGTTTTAAGAACTTTTCTTGAAGTCAGAGCAAGATCATCATTTTCATCAGTGATTTCTTCATTCTCAGGAGGCACATAAACATTGATAGGTTCACCAACCTTTTCTTTACCCTTGGATCTTGGATCTATCTGTGGTTGTGATTTAACCAATGTTGCTTCAGTATTTGTCCTTTCTTTTATCACAATGCCTTTGAGTTTTTGAACTGTCTTTTTACCAGAAGCTTCAGATTTAGATGTGACTTTTTCTGATTTAAGTCTGGCTTCTTCTTCCATTAAACTCTCCAAGTCCATTCCTGGATTTTCCTGAAGAAATAACTGTCTTGACATTTCTTCATCAAGATCTAAAAGTTCATCAGAACTTATCCTTTTACCAGTAGCAGAACTAATTCTTTTTCCAGTATCAGAACTTGTCCTGTGACTTGTGATTTCAGCTTTTCTTGATGAGAAACCTCTACCTTGACTATGACCTCTACCCATTCCAGAGTTTCCTTGATCATCCTTTTCATCATCCTTCCCTTTTAGTGTCTTGTCAGTCTTACATTTGGACTTAATTACTTTCTCCCCCTTTTTGGCATCAGCAGGTAGTAGAAGAGAGACAAGCAATTCCACTTAGGCTTGGATTTCAGTAAGTTGAGATTGCTGAGAAGCTTGATTTTGCTGAATATCATCAATCTGAGCTTGTTGTTTCTCTTGAGTCTTCTCAATATAAGCAATCCTGTCAAAGGTAGGTTGGAAGAACTTTTTCTTGTCAATTTTCTGAATTTGGTCATGTTTGATGAATTCTTCCTGAATCTTGTGTAGCTCTGCATGAGTAGTTGAATGGAGACCTTGTAGATGTTTAGTACTCAATGCAGTGACTCTAAGCTACATTTTGAAATCATCAGAATTTAACATTTCATCAGCTTTTGTCAAGTGCTCAGCCAGATGCTTTGCATATGGAACACAGGAAACTGAGTTCCATTCCTTAGTCCACTCCTGTCCTGCAGGAGTGTCACTCCAAGGAACTAGTGCTTCTCTGGTAACAAACTTCTTAACAAGTTCAGATTTAAGAACAGTTTGTTGAGGGGCATGTCCTGAAGGACCTGCTTCATCAGCATCTGCATTTGGAGCAGCATTACCAGTATCTCCAACATTTGCAGCATCAGAACTTACAGAATCAGAATCTTCTGATAAAACAACAGTGTGAGTAGCAATGGAGGCTTCACCATCCTCTAATTGCTGATCTGGTTCCAAGTTCTGATCAACAGCCATATCCTGATGCTCACCTATATTCTGATCATCAGCATCTAGATGCAGAGAATGTGTAGTAGATAATTCTGGAGAATATGTATCAGGATTTATCAATGCATTACAAAATATCTCAGAGACAAGATCTTGAAACAAAAACAAATTTCATTAATATATCAAGAGAATACATTCATGAAATTTAAATTACATCAGAACTTTTTACAAGATTGCCCTAAGCTGCTAAACCTAACGTCAACAGCCTTTGTCCTAGCTCAAGAAGCAAGGAAAGGCTGATGATGAAGAAAAACAGGAAGAAGAAAATAAATCATTTCTTCTTCCTACTCTCGATAAACAGAATAGCGAGTCGAATGATTCGCTCTTGCTGGCGGAGAGCTTCCAGCCTTTCCTCTTCCAATCGCTCCAGATGGCGATGGTAGTCCATGTACAAGAACAGGAGGTGGGTGAGTACCTCCTGGGGAACTGAGTCCCATATCTCATCAGGAATGGCAGTGATGTGCCATTCCTGCTGCCAATCGGCACAGCTCAGCTTCATGTTGAATGTTTCGTAGTTCAAAAATATATTGTAATTGACCATGGTATTTTTGATATAAAGATTATGAAGGTGAGTTTGTGATAAAAGATTTGATGGGAAGGCTGATGTGAAGTGGTTGCTTATATAGGAAAGAGAATGCGAGGAGACGCAAAGAAATTTAATGCTGACAGGTAGAATTAATTCTACCTCGTCTCCCCAGACTTGGAAAAAGAAAAACATTCATTGGAAAGGGAAAGCATGGTTTAATGCACACAAGAAGCAAGTAAAAGTTGACTGTTCATGTACAAGTACCACTATCCCTAAATATAGTGACTGTTAATCTTCCACTTCAACATATTCTGGTTTAAACTGAGACTGTTTTCAAATTTTATCCACAAATAAGTCAAGTAAAGAATCAGACTTTAATATCAGAACTTAGACTTATATCAGAACTTAACGGTCATCAGAACATAATTTCTTAACTCGAAAAATGAATGCCTATCTTAGTAAGTCCTCACACAAATTCTGATTTATATTATTCAGAACTTAATCATCAGAACATGCAATCAGAACTTGTCCTCAGAACTGTTCATCTAAAACAACATAGATCACCACAGTGATTTTCATCATTCATATAGAGTGTTTAGTGTGTGCATTAAGCTAAATATCAGACAAGGAGTAAAGGCTAATTCACTTCAGTACATCTTAAAAATAAGGAATAACTAAAATTTTACTAAAAACCTGTCATTATTCTGAAACCTTCTATTGAATGAATTCATGTCTGAGTCCACCTCAACTATTTTGTGCTAATTTTATGCATCTTTTTAAATTCCAGTTTACAAGTGGCTTCTCAGTGTAAGTGAGTCACGACTGCTTATCAGAATTTATGCTATTATCAGAGTATTTCTCCAGTAATCATAGAGTGTGAAAGGTCACCAACAAAATATTTGCTTTTCTGATGCATATTTACTTAATAGCAGCATTGCACTGGGGTCGTTCCTTCCACATTTGTACTCTAGATCTCGAAGGAGTACCTGAATTTTAATCCTTGATTTTTTTGCTATTTCTTTTGATAAGTGAGGTTTATCAGCACTTAGTACATTCAACAGATTTAATAGCATCAGAACTTAACAGATGAGAAGCAATATTCTCGTTTGTGACTTAGGAATAAGATAGACAAAGTAAACTCAACTAAGCTCAATTATCAGAATTTGCTTGTGTCAATAGATTTCCACAGAAATAATTACTTCTTACATGGGATCCCTTGTTTATTGAAGACTACTAGGTCAGCATCTAGCACAATTATCCTCATAGGATTGAATAGTTACACAAACAGACATATCATTTTTAGAGTTTAGAAATATATATCAGACAACAATCAGTACTTAAGCACAATTTTCAATTAAGCACAGAATACACAAGGAAAGTAAATTCTGTAAATACTGATCATAAAGTCTGATGCATCAGAACAAAACTAAGCAGATTTAGAGAAAGAACCGGAAACCATTCCAAGTTCATTTACCAATCTTGTAAAAGTAGCTTCACACAATGGTTTTGTGAAGATATCTGCTAGTTGTTGATCTGTTGGAACAAAGTGCAATTCCACTGTACCTTCATCCACATGTTCCCTGATGAAGTGGTACCTGATGCTGATGTGCTTTGTCATAGAGTGTTGAACTAGATTACCTGTCATAACAATAGCACTTTGATTATCACACTAAATAGGGATTTTGAAATATGTTAACCCATAGTCCAGTAACTGATTCTTCATCCAAAGAATCTGTGCACAACAGCTTCCTGCAGCAATATACTCTGCTTCTGCAGTTGATGTGGAAATTGACTTTTATTTCTTGCTAAACCAAGAAACCAATTTGCCTACAAGAAATTGGCAGCTTCCACTTGTGCTTTTCCTGTCAATTTTGCAACCTGCAAAATCTGCATCTGAGTAACCTATTAGTTTAAAATCTGATTCTCTGGGATACCACAATCCCAGATCAGCTGTTCCCTTAAGATACTTAAAAATTCTTTTCACAACTGTTAAGTGAGGTTCTCTTGGATCTGCTTGAAATCTTGCACAAAGACAAGTAGCATACATGATATCAGGTCTACTAGCAGTTAGATAGAGTAGAGAGCCAATCATACCTCTGTAATCAGTAATATCTACTGATTTACCAGTATCCTTATCCAGTTTTGTTGCAGTAGCCATGGGAGTGGATGCACTTGAACAATCTTGCATTCCAAATTTCTTCAGCAAGTTTCTGGTGTAGTTAGTTTGACAAATAAAAGTGCCTTCTTCATTCTTCTTGACTTGAAGGCCCAGAAAATAGCTAAGTTCCCCCATCATACTCATCTGATACCTTGACTACATCAGTTTGGCAAACTTCTTGCAAAGTCTGTCATTTGTAGACCCAAAAATGATATCATCAACATAAATATGGACCAGAAGTAAGTCCTTTCCATGGTTGAGGTTGAACAATGTTTTGCCTATAGTTCCTCTGTTAAATCCACTTTCCAGAAGAAATTGAGCTAAAGGCTCATACCATGCTCTAGGAGCTTGCTTAAGTCCATAAAGTGCTTTATCAAGCCTGTAGACATAATCTGGATGTTTGGAATCCACAAAGCCTGGAGGTTGTTCAACATATACTTCCTCCTCCAATTCTCCATTGAGAAAAGCACTTTTCACATCCATTTGAAAGACAGTAAACTTTTTGTGAGCAGCATAAGCCAAAAATATCCTTATGGTTTCTAACCTAGCAACTGGTGCAAATGTTTCATCGTAATCAATTCCCTCATATTGAGAATATCCTTTTGCAACCAGCCTTGCCTTATTCCTTGTAATTATGCCATCACTGTCACTTTTGTTTCTGAATACCCACTTTGTACCAACAACAGATCTATTCTTTGGTCTTGGCACTAGTGTCCAGACTTTGTTTCTTTCAAATTCATTTAACAATCAGCATCTTGAAGAGCTTCTTCCACTTTCTTTGGTTCAGTCTGAGAAAGAAAAGAATTGTAAAGACATTCGTTTGAAGTACCTGTTCTAGTTCTGACACCTGCATTAGGATTTCCAATTATCAAATCAGGTGTATGTGATTTAGTCCACTTCCTTGCAGATGGAAGGTTTTCTCTAGAACTGGATGCTCCCCCATGATCCATGCTATCTTCAACTTCATTTTCTGATGCTCCCCTTGAAACTATGCTCTCTGAGTTGGATTCTTCAGAATTTAGATTTTCAGAACTATCAGAACTTGGCATATCAGAACTTGACGAATCAGAACTTGAAGAGCCAGATGTATGTTCTCATGCTTCTTGAGATGTGGTAAGATCTTGAGTATGCTCCCCCTGCATAGGTGCATCTTTCTTTGACGTAGTCACCACAGTTTCAATAACATCAGAGTTTAATCCATCAGAGTTGGCATTATCAGGACTTAGATTGTCAGGATTTTCAGTATCAGAATTTGAGTCTTCATTTTCAAATCTCAGCTGATCATGATCAATAAAATCTTCAAGTCCAGTAATCTTCTTGTCATCAAAGGAGACATTGATAGATTCCATGACCACTCTTGTTCTCAAATTATAGACTCCGAAGGCTTTTGTGGAAATTGGATATCCAACAGAAATTCCTTCATCAGCTTTTAGATCAAATTTGGATAGCTGTTCAGGATGAGTCTTAAGAACAAAACACTTGCATCCAAATACATGAAAGTACTTCAGATTTGGCTTCTTTTTCTTCACCATCTCATATGGTGTTTTTCCTTGCTTGTTAATGAGTGTTGCATTTTGAGTAAAACAAGCAGTCTGCACAGCTTCAGCCCATAAATAGGTTGGAAGCTTTGCTTCTTCAAGCATTGTACATGCAGCTTCAATGAGAATTCTATTCTTCCTTTCAACAACTCCATTTTGCTGTGGAGTTCCAGGAGCAGAAAATTCCTACTTAATTCGATGGTTTTTGCAGAACTCTTCCATTATCAAATTCTTGAACTCAGTGTCATTATCACTCCTTATGGTTTTCACAGAATCTTTGACCAATTTATCCAGATGTTTGACATGATCAATCAAGATAGATGCAGTTTCACTTTTTGTGTGCAAGAAATACACCCATATGTATCTGGTGAACTCATCCACTATGACCAACGCATATTTCTTCTTTGCAATAGATATGACATTCACTGGACCAAATAGATCAACATGTAGTAGATGATAAGGCTCAAGAATTGATGATTCAGTCTTGCTCTTAAATGAAGATTTTCTTTGTTTGGCCTTCTGACAAGAATCACAAAGGCCATCAGGAGCAAATACTGACTTTGGCAGTCCTCTCACAAGATCTTTCTTGACTAGTTCATTTATATTGTTGAAATTTAAATGAGAGAGTTTCTTGTGCCAATTCCAGCTTTCTTCAATTGATGCTCTACTCATCAGACGGATTGCAGAACCATCAGTACTTGTTGAAAGCTTAGCTTCATAAATGTTACCACGCCTGTATTCTTTCAGAACAACTTTGCCTTTACATTTACTCACAACTTCACAGTGTTCTTCAAAGAAATCAACATGATAACCTCTGTCACAGATTTGCCTTATACTCCGCAGATTGTGTTTAAATCCTGAGACCAGAGCTACTTCATTAATGATGACATTCCCAAGATTGATATTTCCATATCCCAATGTTTTTCCAATGTTGCCATCTCCATAAGAAACACTTGGCCCAGCTTTCTCCACAAAGTCTGATAGCAGGGCTTTATTTCCAGTCATATGTCCTGAACATCTACTGTCCAGGACTAGGATATTTTTCCTGTTGCCCTGAAATCACAAAGACCACTAATGATTAATTTTAAGGACCCAGACTTGCTTGGATCCTTTGGCCTTATCAAGTTTGTTAACATTTGCAGCGGATTTAGCATCAGAGTTTATGTTAACATTTTTCTTATCAGAATTTACACTATCAGACTTTGAATCAGAATTTACACTAGAAGGAACAATGGAAACTTTCTTTAAAGAAGGTTTTATTTGATAATAATCATAGTACAAACTATGATATTTCTTACAAGTATAAATGGAATGCCATAAACTACCACAATGAAAACAAGGATATTGTGGCTTATATCTAACAGACTGACTCTTAACCCCTGACTTTGAAGGTAAGGAGTTTATGTTCTTATTCTTCCTGCAAAAAGAAGCCAGATGGTTAGAACTTCCACAGTTATGACACGTTTTCCTAGGAGTATCAGGAACAGGCTTATAATCATTACTTTTATTCACACCTTCCTTTCCATTCCTATTTTTCCTAGGTGATTTTACCTTGGTTACATTCTTAACATCTTTCAGCTTATGCTTAAGCTGCTTCTTTGTCATTAAGCCTATGTTTACTTCAGCTGTCTTTTCCTGTTTTAGTTTGTCAGAAGTTAATCCCTCTTTTACTTCTGATTGCTCATTTTCAGACTTTACAGTTACAAACTTAACAGGTTTTAACTTTGGTTTTTGCTTAACAACAACAGGCTTAATTTCTACAGTTCCTTTATTATTCTTATCCTTTCCATAACCTAAGCCCTCTTTCCAATTTTCACTACTTAGCAAATTTTGAGTTGTTCTGCCAGAGTTAGTCCAAGTCCTGATAATCTCTCTTTCCTTTTCTAACTCAGTTTTTAGAGATTCATTCATTTTTAGCACTTCATCCCTAACATAAAAAACATCATCTCTATCTTTCTGAGTTTGATGGAAGATAACTAACTCCTTTTCTTCTTTCACAGTCTGAGGTGTCTGTCCAGCTTTTCTTCTTTGTGACAAGAGCCTTGCATTTGTCACCCTTCACTTTCTTGCAATCAGGAGATATGTGGCCTTTCTCACCATAGTTATAGCATTTGACATTGGTATAATCTCCTCTATCAGACTTTCCTTCTCTGCCCTTAGATCTTCTGAAATTCTTCTTATCAGAACTTGTGCCTTTCCTGGAAAACTTCTTTCCCTTCCCGAACTTCCTGTATGCAATCTTTGTGATCCCTTTCACCATAAGAGCACACAGCTTCATCATCTCCTAATCAGCATCAGTCTCAGGCAAGCTTTCAGAATCTGAGTCATCATCACTTTCAGAACTTGATGACTCAGTATCAGACTTTGTGAAAAGAGCTTTACCCTTGTCTTTCCTTAAGGTAGCTGCCTTGGGGGATTCTTCTTCAGCCTTAAGAGCAACTGTCCTTGACTTTCCTCCTTTCCTCTTGCTTCTTTGTTCCATCTCAAGTTCATAAGTCTTGAGAATTCCATAAATTTCATCAAGAGTTGTTTCATCAAGATTGTAGTTGTCTCTTATTGTTGTTGCCTTCAAATCCCAGCATTCAGGAAGAGCTAACAGGAATTTAAGGTTTGAATCTTCAAGATCATACTCCTTATCAACCAATGACAAATCATTCAAGAGTTTGACAAATCTATCATATAAATCAGTCAATGACTCATTTGCCTTTGAGTCAAAGTGTTCATACTCTTGACTGAGTATTGTCTTCCTGTTCTTCTTAATTGTATCAGTTCCCTGACACCTTATTTCCAGAGCATCCCATATCTCCTTAGTAGTCTTGCAGTTAATTACCCTGTTTGACATTACATTATTAATGGCACTATGCAGTAAGTGTCGTACCTTAGCATCCTTAGCAATTGATGCGATATCTTCAGCAGTATAATCACTCTTCTCCTTTGGTATGGTCTTTGCTGCTTCACCTGCAACTGCAACAGCGAGCTTGGTTGGTTTGTGAGGCCCTTCCTTGATTCTATCAAGATATTCTGGATCTGTTGCTTCCAGGAACATGGTCATCCTCACCTTCCATATGGGATATTCAGATGGTCTCAGTATGGGAACTCTGATGGTCTCATACCGACTTTGAATTTGTGTCTTTGGTGGTTCTTCAGTTTTGGTATGCTTAGTTGGAGTTTCTGTGTCAGACATGATTATGTTTGAATCTTAAATTGTATGTGTGTTAACAGATCGGCTCTTATACCACTTGTTAGGTCACACACACTGTAGAGGGGGTGAATACAGTATAAAGTACAATCAAATCGAACTTTAATATCTCAAGTAACAGAAAACAAACTTTATTGAAACAATAAACTCTGTTACAGTATGGAACTGTTACCTCTCAATGATGAACAAATATTACGAGAGCTGCTACGGTTATAATGAATAATCTTCTCGAATATGATAACACTTATAGTGTAAACCCTATGTCTGTGTTTATATACTACATAGTTACAAGATAATCGCTAATTGATATGGAATATAATTCTGCTTCCTAAAATATATCAATCAGATATCTTTTCTTCCAAGTTATCTATTCTTCATAAAATTCCTTCTTCATGCATATCTCTTCTTATGTTTATATCGATCTTATTTCCTTTAATCAGCTACTGTCCTTATCTGAACATCCTTCGGCACTTAAGTTCTGATATCCATCTTCTGATGATTATCTCCTGATAATATAAGTACTGATATCCTTAAGTCCTGACTTCTAGTAAGTACTGATTTATCCTGTTTAAGTAAGATCTGAAAACTAAACATAAATCATATTAACCATGACATTATCAAATATATCTAACAACTTATAAATGATCCAAAAGTAAGGATGTGAAGATAAATTTTAGTAATATGATAAATTTTTTAGAAAATAATAAATTTATATGGTTTTTTATTTTAACAGTCAACTAATAGTTGGACCAGTACTTCTTAATACTGTTTAATCTCATATTAATGTTATAATTTTTTCAAAATAACTTATGAAAGATCCAACCGTAAGGATGTGAAGATCTATATATATTAGTGATATAATTAAAATTTTAAAAAATAAATTAATTTGGTTTGCTATTTTAACAGTCAACTAGTATTTTCACTAGTACTTTTTAATATTGTTTAGTCCCATATTAATGTTATGATTCTTTCAAAATAACTTATGAATGATCCAACCGTAAGGATGTGAAGATCTATAGATATATATATATGATATAATAAAATTTTTAGAAAAAAATAAATTTATTTGGTTTGCTATTTAAAAGTCAACTAATAGTTTGACCAGTACTTCTTAATACTGTTTAGTCCCATATTAATGTTATAATTTTTTCAAAATAACTTATTAATGATCCAACCATAATGATGTGAAGATCTTTATATATTAGTGATTTGATAAAAATTTAGAGAAAAATAAATTTATTTGGTTTGCTATTTTAACAGTCAACTAGTAGTTTGACAAGTACTTCTAAATACTGTTTAATCTCATATTAATGCTATGATTTTTTCAAAATAACTTATGAATGATCCAACCATAAGGATGTGAAGATCTATATATACTAGTGTAATGATAAAAGTTTTAGAAAAAAAAATTAATCGGTTTGCTATTTTAACAGTCAACTAGTAGTTGGACCAGTACTTCTTAATACTGTTTAATCTCATATTAATGTTATGATTTTTTCAAAATAACTTATGAAAGATCCAACTGTAAGGATTTTATGATCTATATATATTAGTGATATAATAAAAAATTTTAAAAAAATAAATTAATTTGGTTTCCTATTTTAACAGTCAACTAGTATTTTGACTAGTACTTCTTAATATTGTTTAGTCCCATATTAATGTTATGATTTTTTCAAAATAACTTATTAATGATCCAACCATAAGGATGTGAATATCTTTATATATTAGTGATATGATAAAAAATTTAGAAAAAAATAAATTTATTTGGTTTGCTATTTTAACAGTCAACTAGTAGTTTGACCAGTACTTCTTAATACTATTTAATACGGTGTTAATGTTATGATTTCTTCAAAATAACTTATGAATGATCCAACCATAAGGATGTGAAAATCTATATATATTAGTGATATAATAAAATTTTTAGAAAATAAATAAATATATTTGGTTTGCTATTTTAACAGTCAACTAGTAGTTTGACCTGTACTTTTTAATACTGTTTAGTCCCATATTAATGTTATGATTTTTTCAAAATAAATTATACATGATCCAACCATAAAAATGTGAATATCTATATATATTAGTGATAAAATAAAAATTTTAGATAAAAATAAATTTATTTGGTTTGCTATTTTAACAATCAATTAGTAGTTTGACCAGTACTTCTTAACACTGTTTAGTCCCATATTAATGTTATGATTTTTTCAAAATAACTTATAAATGATCCAAAAGTAAGGATGTGAAGATAAAATTTAGTAATATGATAAAAGTTTTAGAAAATAATAAATTTATTTGGTTTGCTATTTTAACAGTCAACTAATAGTTGGACCAGTACTTCTTAATACTGTTTAATCTCATCTTAATGTTATGATTTTTTCAAAATTAATTATGAAAGATCCAACCATAAGGATGTGAGGATCTATATATATTAGTGATATAATAAAAATTTAAAAAAATAAATTAATTTGGTTTGCTATTTTAACAGTCAACTAGTATTTTCACTAGTACTTCTTAATATTGTTTAGTCCCATATTAATGTTATGATTCTTTCAAAATAACTTATGAATGATCCAACCGTAAGGATGTGAAGATCTATATATATATATATATGATATAATAAATTTTTTAGAAATAAATAAATTTATTTGGTTTGCTATTTAAAAGTCAACTAATAGTTTGACCAGTACTTCTTAATACCCGTTTAGTCCCATATTAATGTTATGATATTTTCAAAATAACTTATTAATGATCCAACCATAAGGATGTGAAGATCTTTATATATTAGTGATTTGATAAAAATTTAGAGAAAAATAAATTTATTTGGTTTGCTATTTTAACAGTCAACTAGTAGGTTGACCAGTACTTCTTAATACTGTTTAATCTCATATTAATGCTATGATTTTTTTCAAAACAACTTATGAATGATCCAACCGTAAGGATGTGAAGATCTATATATATTAGTGTAATGATAAAAGTTTTAGAAAAAAAAAATTATTCGGTTTGCTATTTTAACAGGCAACTAGTAGTTGGACCAGTACTTCTTAATACTGTTTAATCTCATATTAATGTTATGATTTTTGTTGACGGAGGAATTTGGGAACAACAAAACTTGAGGTTAGTAGCCGGAAACAAGATCTGTGATGGCAGTTCTTCATCGGAAACATGAACAGTAACCGATGAATCCGACGAACAGTATGTTAGTGTAGGTGCCCTAGAGTTTATACATTATTCTTTTATCTTTATGTCAGTTGATCATTCAATAAATGTATTTATTATGACCTTAATTACTGCGATATTTTGTTAGCATAATAAATGTCCTTAGAATCATGATACAAATTGTATAGTTTAAGTACATGACTTGAACTTGAGATTATATAATATATCATATTCTTAAAGGTCCCTAGTCGAGTATTATTATATAGGACAATAATAATACATAGATAGACTAGTATGTTGTTTGACAAGATAACCACATCTCATTGGTTATAAGTATGGGGATACTAAAGTCAATACATAGGTACATGTGAGAGTACATGAAACTGGACAGACCCACAGTGAGATTCTTCATGTTTAATAAAGTCATAAGAAAGACTCACAGTGATAATGGTGTAACGATCCTTTGACTTGAAATCATTATATTTCTATACGAGGATTAATATACTTTGACTACATTAAAAGTTACTTTTGATCGGGTGATGATAAAAGTGGACATCGGGTATATCATGAGTCGTATGAGAAATATGAATGATAGATAAAGGATTTAACCCTCCTATAATTAGGAGAGATATTATTGGCCTCTTGATTGAGTGAGATTATAAAAGCATGGCTATGCTCAAATAATGATTTGTCTCGATAATCTACTCATGGATCAAGTAAACCCAGATTAAATGTTGAAGAGGATGACTAAATACATGCCTCGAGTTTAATCTATAATATGTATGGTTAAAGGGATTATATTACACGAAAAACATTAATCACGAAAGGTTTTATCTAATCACGATTTAATTATTGTTTAATTGGGTAACAATGATGTATTACTAGATACCGCTCATTGTTTATAATTTTATTACAGAATAAAATTATTGCCAATTAAATAATAGCCTATAGGGTCGCACAAATGGAGCACTTAATGGAATAGTTAATTTAAATTATGGATTTAAATTAATTGATGATTATTTGAATTTTATTATAATTAAGTAAGACTTAATTGAGATAATATAAATTCGAATTAAAAGGAATGTTTTTGCCCATAATAATTAAGTATGACTTAGTTATTAATTAAATAATAGAAATTCGTTTTAATTATTTAATCCAATACTTACTAGGGTTGGGCTTTGCTATTATGGGCCTTTTTAATCAGTCATTATAAATAGATAATAAGAGGTTAAAGAGGCTTGTACGTTTTTTTAAGAAAACCCTAGCAGCAAAGAGAGGCAGAGGCAATTCAGATCGTCAAGAAGGAGACTAGTACATCCATTCCGTAGTCAAGTTCGTGAGACATTCTTGAAGGTACTCGTGTGGATACCATAGAGGTGTTTCTCCGAGAGGTAGACACAAAGCGTGATAGCTACGATCTCCGTTGAGTTCGTGAAAGTTAATCTCTTGAAAGGCATGATTCGTTATATCCATAATCTGCCAATAATTATACACGGATCCTGTTTTTGGGTTTCGAAATTTTTGTTTTATTTACGTTTATCCGCTGCGTTTTATGCCTTCGGAACCTAACAATGGCATCAGAGCTACGTGTATAAGGAGCTGATTTGGTTAAGTGTTTATTGTATTTTTACAAGTATGCATGTGTGATGAGTCTGCCATGATAACAGTTATGTTATATGAGTCTGCCATGATAACAGTTATGTTATATGAATGATATGATGAATCTGTTAATGATCTATATGATGATATTAGTATGTTTAAGATCTGCCATAACTCATATGTATGCGATCTCTTAAAATATGTATACTGATACACGTTTTTGGTAACTGGGATATGGATCGTGTGTATACTGATACATGCTTCTGGAATAGTATTCTGATACATGTTTTTCTAGTATTCTGATACTTGATTTTGCAAAAATTTCCGCGTGCTTAGGGTTTCATTTTTAATTTGTGCTTATGACATATGCTTTACTTATTTATTATTCTTGATTGGATCATGATAAGTGATAAATAGTATGTCATCTTTATATGATCTATCATGTTCCTTAATGGTTACTTGAGCATGGGGCATAGTTATGGCCTTAAGACCTTAGTTGTAATGGTTTATTCTTTTGGTTTGTAATAAATACGACTTGCATGTCGTTTTCTATTTGTAGTTGTTTTATCTCGAATGTAACTCGAGTTCTTTTGTAAGTTCATTAGTATAATTCTTAATGTAACATCCAAGAAGGACAAGGGAAAGAGGAGGCATCCTATGGAGGCCAAGGAGACAATGGAAGCAATAGAGAAGACATATGTAATAGTTATTTTTACACCATAGATTGACCTTGATCTTTTCATTAGCCTGAAAAGATCACATAGGATTGGGCCACAACTATTGCACGTTTACTTTACGTACTTTTCATATGATGTATAAATAGTATGTGTAGAGTAGAAAATGCATGTTTTAATTAGATTAATGATGCATGTATATATTAGATACATCACCCATGCCATGCCTTTAAACAAGATAAAATCTGTAACGACTCAAGATTTAAAATTAACAAACGATCATGAGATTCTCGTGTTTATGAAACACGGAATAAAATACGAATTTTCTTTATTTCTGACATGGGGCAATTTTGTCAACAACGGGTTCATAGAACTTATAAGGCTGTGGGTTTTAAGCGAGACCGATGTGACTCCTCCACTACCTGGAAATCAAACCATTGACGAGTATTGATTTGAAGTATTTTATTCAAGGAAAAATTAGGAATCTCTTTATGATGGGATCATGATCGTTCTAAATTAAAAATCCCTAAGTAAAAATATTAAGTTTTAATCAGATGCTTTCCAATGAATGAACACTCATTAATTCCTAGATCGATAAGGGGAAGGGCTGTCAGTGGCAGGGGACTCCTATCTATCATGGTGAAATGCGACGAATATAAAAGGTTATATTCAGACGTTGTATCATTGGGTCTAACTTAACTGAGTCATCATAATAAGGTGAATATAAACGGTTATATTCAACTATTATGAACTTAGAAGCATAGAGTTTGGTTAAAAATTTATTAGATAGATAAGATCAATTGTTGTTCACCAAATTATCCAAGAATTATATATGATATAATTGACAACTGTTGTCTACCTAAATAATCATGTTTTAAGGATACCAGTGGTTGACTTAGAACATGACGAAATATGGATCTTGGCTCACTAGAAAGATTTATGGGATATACTTTCCGAATTAATAGTTAGGGCTATTAATTTGATAAAAAAAATAGTGGGAGATATATTACGAATATATCATAATCATATGAACATAAAATTTTAACTCAGACAATCTAATGTTTATTTTGCGCTTTTATTATTGTAGATACTGAGTAATGGCAAACAACACAAACACATTATCCGTACGTTCAGTCCTTGAGAAGGACAAGCTGACAGGAGGAAACAACTTCCTAGACTGGCAGAAGAATTTGAGGATTGTCCTCAGGCAGGAGCGCAAGCTTCATGTCATTGATATTCCTCCTCCAGGCCCCCTTCCTGAGGGTGCTACTGCTGATGAACGAGCAGCACGCACAAGGGATGAGAATGACGCAAATGATGTTGCATGTCTTATGTTGGCAACTATGAGTGCTGAGCTTCAAAGACAGCATGTGCATATGGATGCATATACTATCAATGAGCACTTACAAAGCATGTTTGCAAGCCAAACTTGTCAAGAAAGGTTCAACACGAGTAAGTCACTTTTTAATTGCAAATAAGGGACGAGTGAACCAGTTGGCCCACATGTTCTGAAGATGATTGGTTACATTGAGTACCTTGAAACTTTGGGTTTCCCGATTGGTCCGGAAACTGGTGTTGACCTAATCATGAATTCTTTGAACAACAAATTCACTCAGTTTGTTGTGAACTACAATATGAATGAATTTGACAAAACACCTACTGAATTGTTGCATATGTTGAGAACATATGAGACCAACATGAAGACAGCTGAACCTGCTCCCATACTGATGGTGGGAAATAAAGGTAAGGCCAAAGGGAAGGGCAAATGGAAGGGTAAGAAGAAGATTGGATCTGATTCTACACCCAAGCCAAAGTCAGGTCCCAAATAGGCTTTAAAGCCTAAAGGTGGTGTGGCCAAGGGTGAATGTCACTACTGTAAGAAAGATGGTCACTGGAAGAGAAACTGTCCAATTTACTTGGAGGATCTGAAAAAAAGAAAGCAGTTCAGATTTCTGGATCAGGTATTTATGTTATAGAAGTCAATTTGTCTATTTCTACATCTTGGGTATTTGATACTGGATGTGCTTCTCATATTTGTATAAATGTGCAGGGCCTGCAGAGAAGTAGAACTTTGGCTAAGGGAGAAGTGGACCTAAGAGTAGGCAATGGAGCAAAAGTTGTTGTTTTAGCTGTAGGGACTTATTATTTATCTATGCCCTCTGGGCTTGTTTTAGAACTAGAAGACTATTTTTACGTGCCTGCGATTCGTAGAAACATTATTTCTGTTTCTTGTTTGGACAAGAAAGGTTTTCCGTTTACAATAAAGAACAACAGTTGCTCTTTTGCTTTGAATGATTTAACCTATGGTGTTGCGCGTTTATTTAATGGTTTATATGTTCTTGATTTAGATAACCCTGTCTGTAATATAGAAAACAAATGACTTAAAATGAATGACTCAAATCAAACATACCTCTGGCATTGTCGTCTAGGCCACATAAATGAGAAACGCATATCCAAATTACATAAGGATGGATACTTGGATAAGTTTGATTTTGAATCATACCAAGAATGCGATTCTTGTTTGCTTGGTAAGATGACTAAATCCCCTTTCACTGGTAAGGGTCAAAGGGCCACTAAACGTCTGGAGCTAATACATAGTGATGTATGTGGCCCAATGCGTGTAATGGCTAGAGGAGGCTACTACTACTTCATAACATTTACTGATGATTTCAGTAGATATGGATATGTATATCTTATGAAGAACAAATCCGATTCTTTTGAAAAATTTAAAGAATATAAGGTTGAAGTAGAGAAGCAAATTGGCGGAGATGCAAGTATTAAGATCTTACGATCCGGTCGTGGGGGTGAATACTTAAGCACCGAATTTAGAGAGTATTTGAAAGAGTGTGGTATTGTATCACAACTCACTCCTCCAGGAACACCTCAATGGAATGGAGTTTCAGAGAGGAGAAATCGCACCTTGTTGGACATGGTACGATCGATGATGAGTCATGCAGATCTTCCAATTAGTTTCTGGGGTTACACTCTAGAAACAACGGCTTTCACACTTAACCGTGTTCTACTAAGAAGGTTCAAAAGACTCCATATGAGATATGGAAAGAGAAACGGTCAGGCATGAACTTCATGAAAGTTTGGGGATGTAAGGCGTTTGTGAAACGTCAAGAATCTGACAAGCTTGGACCTAAATCTGAAGAGTGCATTTTTATAGGATACCCTAATGAAACAAAGGCGTATTATTTTTATAGTCCTTCTGAGCAGAAAGTGTTTATTGCTCGAGATGCTGTCTTCATGGAAAGAGATTTTGTTTCCAAAAGAAACAGTGGGAGAACTATAGATCTCGATGAAGATCGAGAACCGCAAAATAGCATTTAACCTGAAGTGGAACAAGAGCAGAATAATGATAATGCTCAACAAACATAGGTTGTTCGTAGATCTGGTAGATTTCGCCATGAGCCAGAGAGATATGGATTTCTCATGACTCAGTGTGGTGATTTGATGCTCATAGATGAAGATGAGCCTCTCACATACCAAGATGCTATGAACAGTCCAGACTCTAAGAGATGGCTTGAAGCCATGAAATCCGAGATAGATTCCATGTACGAAAACCAAGTATGGACTTTGGTTGATTCACCTGAAGGGGTAAAACCCATAGGGTGCAAATGGGTTTTTAAGAAGAAAAAGGGCATGGATGGAAATGTTCAGACCTATAAAGCTAGGCTGGTTGCAAAAGGTTTCAAACAAATTCATGGTATTGACTATGATGAAACTTTCTCACCAGTGGCTATGGTCAAGTCTATAAGGATTTTACTTGCCATTGCAGCATTCCATGATTATGAAATCTAGAAAATGGATGTCAAAACAGCCTTCCTTAATGGAAGCCTTGAAGAGGATGTGTACATGACACAACCTGAGGGTTTTGTCGATCCAAGGAATGCTGGAAAGGTATGTAAATTACGTCGATCCATTTATGGATTGAAGCAATCCTCTAGGAGATGGAATATCCGTTTTGATGAAATAGTCACAGAGTATGGCTTTGTTCAAAACGAAGATGAACCGTGTGTTTACAAGAAGGTTAGTGGGAGCTATGTGGCATTCATAGTACTATATGTTGATGATATACTACTAATGGGGAATGACATACCTTCTCTAAAGGCTGTTAAGACTTGGTTAGGGAGCAATTTCTCCATTAAAGACTTAGGAGAGGCATCCTACATTCTAGGAATGAGGATCTATAGAGAAAGATCTAGAAGGATGATCGGTCTAAGTCAGAGCACATACATTGATAAGGTTTTGCATCGTTTTGGAATGCAAAATACAAAAAGGGGATATGTCCCCGTGTCTCAAGGGATAACGATCTCTAAGGACCAGTGTCCGAAATCATTGGATGAGAAGGACCACATGAATAAAGTTCCATATGTTTCAGCAATTGGATCTATTATATATGCAATGGTATGTACTCGCCCAGATGTCTCGTATGCTTTGAGCATGACGAGCAGATACCAGTCTAATCCGGGTGAAGGTCACTGGACGACAGTTAAGAATATTCTTAAGTACCTGAAAAGAACTAAAGATTCATTCTTGGTGTATGGAGGAGAAGAGAAACTCGTTGTAAAAGGTTACACCAATGCAAGTTTCCAAACAGACAGAGATAATACTGTATCACAGTCTGGTTTTGTGTTTTGTCTAAACGGAGGTGCTGTAAGCTGGAAGAGTTCAAAGCAAGAAACAGTAGCTGATTCTACAATGGAGGCTGAGTACATTACAGCTTGTGAAGCAGCTAAGGAGGCCGTTTGGATTCGAAAGTTCATTTCTGATTTGGGAGTGGTTCCATCGATCGCAGATCCCATTGATCTATACTGCGATAATAATGGAGCCATTGCACAGGCTAAAGAACCTAGATCACACTCCCGGGCTAAACATATACTCAGGAGATTTCACCTTATTCGAGAGATTAATGAAAGGGGTGATATACATATATGTAAAGTGCACACAAATGATAACATTGCAGACCCACTGACCAAAGGCTTGTCGCAGCAGAAGCACGATGGTCACACTAGGTCCATGGGTATTAGATATATGGGTGATTGGCTCTAGTGCAAGTGGGAGATTGTTAGTGTAGGTGCCCTAGAGGCAATACATTATTCTTTTATCTTTATGTCAGTTGATCATTCAATAAATGTATTTATTATGACCTTAATTACTGTGATATTTTGTTAGCATAATAAATGTCCTTAGAATCATGATACAAATTGTATAGTTTAAGTACATGACTTGAACTTGAGATTATATAATATATCATATTCTTAAAGGTCCCTAGTCGAGTATTATTATATAGGACAATAATAATACATAGATAGACTAGTATGTTGTTTGACAAGATAACCACATCTCATTGGTTATAAGTATGGGGATACTAAAGTCAATACATAGGTACATGTGCGAGTACATGGTACTGGACAGACCCACAGTGAGATTCTTCATGTTTAATAAAGTCATAAGAAAGACTCACAGTGATAATGGTGTAACGATCCTTTGACTTGAAATCATTATATTTCTATACGAGGATTAATATACTTTGACTACATTAAAAGTTACTTTTGATCGGGTGATGATAAAAGTGGACATCGGGTATATCATGAGTCATATGAGAAATATGAATGATAGATAAAGGATTTAACCCTCCTATAATTAGGAGAGATATTATTGGCCTCTTGATTGAGTGAGATTATAAAAGCATGGCCATGCTCAAATAATGATTTGTCTCGATAATCTACTCATGGATCAAGTAAACCCGGATTAAATGTTGAAGAGGATGACTAAATACATGCCTCGAGTTTAATCTATAATATGTATGGTTAAAGAGATTATATTACACGAAAAACATTAATCACGAAAGGATGACTAGATATCGCTCATTGTTTATAATTTTATTAGAGAATAAAATTATTGCCAATTAAATAATAGCCTATAGGGTCGCACAAATAGAGCACTTAATGGAATAGTTAATTTAAATTATGGATTTAAATTAATTGATGATTATTTGAATTTTATTATAATTAAGTAAGACTTAATTGAGATAATATAAATTCGAATTAAAAGGAATGTTTTTGCTAATAATAATTAAGTATGACTTAGTTATTAATCAAATAATAGAAATTCGTTTTTATTATTTAATCCAATACCTACTAGGGTTGGGCTTTGCTATTATGGGCCTTTTTAATCAGTCTTTATAAATAGATAATGAGAGGTTAAAGAGGCTTGTACGTTTTTTTAAGAAAACCCTAGCAGCAAAGAGAGGCAGAGGCAATTCAGATCGTCAAGAAGGAGGCTAGTACATCCATTCCGTAGTCAAGTTCGTGAGACGTTCTTGAAGGTGCTCGTGTGGATACCATAGAGGTGTTTCTCCGAGAGGTAGACACAAAGCGTGATAGCTAGGATCTCCGTTGAGTTCGTGAAAGTTAATCTCTTGAAAGGTATGATTCGTTATCTCCATAATCTGCCTATAATTATACATGGATCCTGTTTTTGGGATTCGAAATTTTTGTTTTATTTACGTTTATCCGCTGCGTTTTATGCCTTCGGAACCTAACACAGTATTCGTCAGAAAAGATGAACAGTGTATGGTGGTGATGATTATTGGGGGCTGAGATTGCTTGAGGTTAGTGGTGGCTCCTTTGGGCTCTCGCTTCTGACCCTTTACAATGTGCCTACGTACCCCTATTTATAGGGGATCAAGCCCACGTAGTTGTTGGGGAACAAGAAACCTAATGGGCTTAGATTTCTCATCCTGAGGACCAATGGGAAACCCACTAGAAACCGTCTTCTACTAGCTTTAGGAATGTCCGCCGATGAGGCCCAACCACACAGGCCCAAGGCCCGTCCGTGGCTTCAAGACTTCACAGATGAGGCATCTCCCTGGCCAAGGATAACCCTCCACTACCAGCTGTTTCTCTAGTCCGTGGACGCAGGTATGGCCGTGGTTCACCCCAAATGTTGGACGCATCCTTGTCCCCCGATAAGGAGCCCCTACCAGATTACCGGACAAGTGATCCCAAGCTTTTGGGTGCAAAGTGCAGGATACTCCAAAGTCTCCCAACGAGGACACCCGTTGACTACAGAGACAGAGCTCCCAAAGCACACACCAGATTTCACCCCTCATCCCCAATGAGGACACCCATTGACTACAGGAGGAGGCCTTCAGTCCAGGCATACCCCTGGAGGTCTCGGACAACGGACACCGCCTTTCCTGTAGATATGCTACAGGAAGGAGTTCTTCAATAGAGTACCTGCATCAAATAGGTTAGTGATAACATTCTCCATCTTCCTTGAGTCTTTCCA